>NC_142670.1:36699981-36964981 GCF_964200805.1 Pocillopora damicornis | reverse complement strand
TGTTGAAAATTTGTCAAAACCACTGGAAACTACGTGCATACATACATGACGGGTCAGTCAATCTGCCCCAGTCTTTCTCAATTTCGACGCCATATTGAATATCTTCGCATGTTCTTTGCCTGTTCAGAATGGTTACGATTATTAACGGTGAGATAGTACAGGACAATGATCCGAGGGCGCAAGAGTTTCGAAATCGTGGACGAAGACAACAAGAACAGCAACACCAACGAACAAGGGGATCACAGAACCAAAACTACCCTCCAGTCCAACAAGGGGGTTCTATTTTTGATCAACTTAATAATCGACTGATTTCCGCCGGTTTTCCTCGATGGAATTTGGGACAAAATGTCGTCGAACCGATTGTATCGGTGGCGTTGATTCTTGCTGTGGTTCTTTTTGGCTTCCAAGGTTTGTTATTGGTGGGCGTTCTCTGGCTCATCACGCAACAAAGTCGACGATGAGCAGGGTGTGAACTTCGTAAAAAATTAAATCGTATGGCATTCACGGATTTTATTCAAATTTGAAACAGCTTCTACGTGTCGTTGAAGTCACGGACTCACTGCTGGACAGAAAATCGCGATAAATTAGCATACATAGTGTTTATTATAGAAGGCACTTTTACAAAGGTAATTAGGTTAATTCTGGTGAATTATAGGAAGAATTTGATTAGTCAGCTGATCAAGAGCTGGCGCAGATTTTTAATGAATGGGTTGGATGTTATGTTGGTGGGCCACTTTCTTACATCTCCTTCACTCCCAAGATCTCATTAGTAATTCTCTTTACTTTATGCCTCAGAACTCTCATGATATTAGTTTGGAGAACTTGGTACTGGATCAACTAATAATCTCCTAACTGATATTTATTCACTTATCTGCTCGATATTGTAGGAGAAATGCTGTCTTGATTACTAACTGAAGTTAGGTTTAAGGGTTAAGCATGCACCACACAAGATCTAAAATATTAGTTTAAATTTCAATTTACTGTAAAATGGTTGGAAATTTTGCTTTTGATGTGCAATTTAGTCTCATCTAGGACAAGGTGGTGAATGATATCTGCAAATTAGGCCAAAGCTGACAAATCAGGGTGCATGAATGGAATAATATCTGCAAATCAGGCCAAAGCTGACCAATCAGGGTGCATGAATGGAATAATATCTGCAAATTAGGCCAAAGCTGACCAATCAGGGTGCATGAATGGAATAATATCTGCAAATTAGGCCAAAGCTGACCAATCAGGGTGCATGAATGGAATAATATCTGCAAATCAGGCCAAAGCTGACCAATCAGGGTGCATGAATGGCACTCCTTCTGTATAGCATTTTTAAAACCTTTGCTTATTCTCCACTGTGTTTTCTGTACATCTCCTGTGGTGCTGATGAGAAGAATTTGTTTAACAATCAAGAGTTTCTTCAGTTAGTGATCATTTCCTATATTCCCATAACCAAAATATTTAATTCAGGGTGATACTGTTTAGAGAAATTAGATGCTATTCACTCTCAGGCATTAGAGAGTTAACCGTGACTGTTGTTAGCTTCCCATCTCTTTTACATGGTGGACCCTAGTGGGCCTGTTTTCCAAAGTTGTTCCAATTCTAGCCTGTTCCAGGAATGCAGTGACCGAAACAAAAACGAAGAAACAAGTTAAGTTAAAGGGTACCAACACAAAGTTAGCCAAGGATTGGTCAGAGCCACAGATCCTGCCATTTTTTCTTCCTCCATAGCATTAGCACTACCATTAGTGTTTTCTTACAGAGACCCATAATAGAGAAAATATTAAAAATAACACAAGATGGACTCTGAAAATATGGTTGGCTATACCACACATGCTTGCCAAGGGACAGAGAAATGTTGAGACAATGCAAACTTTATTGAAATATATGGAAGAACTGGTATGGAATGCAAGCTGATCTACAGTGCACATGCTAATCTTATGAGAGCCTATCCACAGCCATCCTTTGCAATCAAGTGAGACATGCACAATTTACATCATCAACCCATGTGTCTCAAGGGAGCAAAAAAGGAACAAATTAACTTATTTATATACAGTGATCCAGATTGTAGATAATTTGTCTCATTAAGTGCTGTGCTGGATATGAATTTAATTTTCATCTGGTGATAATTATGTAGAAATAAAAAAATGTACATCACTTTACAAACAGTAGACTACTGTGGTAAATCATTACTGTTTCCCAAAACAACTTGGCTTGTTTGGTTCACTTGCAACTTTCCAATACTTTAACAATTTTTTCAATTCCATGGCCACTTGTGCCGCTCTATAAGAATGAAAAACAAAAAGTTAGTATATATACTATACATGTACCATTAACTCCTCACACCCTAACATCAGAATGCATATTCTTCAAACATTTCCTAAGGTGCTGACAAGGAGAATTTGTTTTAAAATCTTGAGCTTCTTTAGTTGTTGTTATTGTTGTTGTTTTTTTTTTTTAATTCTCATGATCCTAACCCTTTCATGCCCAAGATCTCATTTTTAATTCTTCTTTCTGTCTGCCATACCATTCTTATGATGCTACTTCTGAGAATTGGGTTCTGGATCTACTAGAAAATTCTTGAACTTATATTTATCTTTATTCTCATCACTTATCTGATTTATACTGTATTGATATTGCAAGGAGAAATTCTGTTCTGGTCACTCATGGGGGTTAAAGGGTTAATGTGTGATTCAGGGGTGATATTGTATGGAGAAATTAGATGCTGGTCACTCTGAGATGAAACAAGTATAAAGATGTCAACATTCTTTGTATCTTGACACAAACAAGAGACACTAATGTATCTATGGAATGCAGTAAAACTGTAATAATATATAGATTTAGCCAAGCCTAAAAGTGGAGCTTGCATTTTTTTTTCCCACACATCTCAAGGGCACAATGCCTAGCCCTGGCCAGGACTAGAACCTGGGTTGTCCAACTCAGAGCCCAGTGCTCTGACCACTGGACTACTGGACAAAGCCGTGGCGTTGGTGTACCCGTGGTACAGTTACCGCGCATGTTAAAAGTGGCACCTTGTATAGTCATACATCCAAATTTTTTTCGGCTTGATGGGTTACTACTATTTTGTATAATTATGGGACTACACTCTGCAAGCTCTGCTATAATACAGACTTTCTACAGAACATTGCGACATTTTCTTAACCTTTAAACCCTAAAAGTGACTCACATCTAATTTCTCCCTACAATAAAAGTTCATAAATTAATAAATAAATAATAATTGATTAATAATTAATTAATAATTAATTAATAAAAGTGACTGACATCTAATTTCTCCCTACAATATCACTTCTGAATCACACATTAGGGTCATGAGAATAGAGGAAATGATCATCAGGGAAGGAACCTTTTGATTGGCAAACAAATTCTCCTTGTCAGCACCTTAGGAAATGTATAAAGAACAGTGTGGAGAATATGCATACTGATGTTAGGCTGTAAAGGGTTAAAGGGAAGGCAAGCTCCAGAAACCACATAATTTTCATAATCAACCATTATCACTTCGAGAAGTCTTGTTACTTGCTTACCGTGAGCTTAATGAAGCGGAGGAATTTTCTCAAGACATTAATAAGAAGAGAAAAATCACCATCAGGTAAAAGACTCCTTACAAAAGACTGGTTTGCCTAATAAACGATAGCAGAAAATTAACAATTGAGTTATTGTAAAATAAAACAAAGGATTAATTAATAAGGTAAAAAAAAAAAGGTTTTAGGGAGTAGTTGAGCCACCTTGCACATCTTGTTTGTGTTATCACAGTTTCCTTAACATGATACAACTAGGAGTATTAACACTCTCCGTGGATGGGATGATGGTCCATATCAGGTTACCCCCCAGCATTTCATCATGTTTCCCTGAGAGCTTGTTGGTACACGTACCCATTTATACTCCTGGATGGAGAAAGGCACTGGACAGTAAATGTTTTGCCCAAGGATACAACATAATGATCCAACCAGGTCTGGCATAAGTACCTCTGAACCCTCAAACATCCCTGTCTATAGTGTAGACACCAATTTCAATGTAACGCATTACACTTACCTCATTTTCCTGTACTATACATCCAAGTAGAAGGGCAACATATGCAGCCACAACACTATCTTCCATGTGTTTTCCAGCTTTTTGCAATGCTGTACAAACAACATAAATAAATAAATAAACTGTACAAGATATGGTAACCAGATGGTTAGACTCTGTTATTAGGTGTAGGATGTAACCCCACCCAGAAAATGGCCTCACCTTTCCCAAGCTGCACCTCCAGGGGTACAATTTCCTCTTCCTCTTCTTGTGCATCATTAGATTTCTTATCTCCTTCATCAACAGAAACGTCAATATCTTCACCAAAAGTCCATCCCTTGCCATCCTTTGTGGGTTTAAATGACTCCTGACTACTTTCCTCTGGACAAGAAATAAAATTATTTCTTGTTAATATCACTTCTGTTGCATTACTGAAATCATGACAGATTGGACTCTAATCTATGGCCATTAAGCTCATGTGATTTTTAAATGTAACACAGTTTTTTTGGTATTTGTAACACACAGTTTAGGGTGTTTTTAAGGGCCTTTTTTCAATTAGAAGTGGTTATCTTTGTGACTGTAAATCTATGTACCTGACAAGGCTGGACAAATGAAAGTACCTTTGATTTTGCTACCCTTTATCTGGCTTTTTTGTTAGAAAAGGATTCATTTCTGATACTCTTTAATTTTGAAATTGCAGCTTCAGATTACCACAATATTGTTTTCAATAAAATCTTGAAAATCCACCCTTTATTGACTGATTGCTCCGTTGATCCACCAGTCCATCATAATATTTTGTATCAAGATATCACTGCTCAAATTAGTTATGCTACCATCCAAATCTTAACTCTTTACACTCTAACATAAGTATTTGTATTCTCCTCAAAGATCTCTCTTAGTTTCCTGTGGTAATGACAAGGAGAATTTGTGCAACAATCAGGAGCTTCTTAAATTGGTGATCATCTCAATTATTCTTGTGGTCTTAATGTTTGATTCAGGGGGGATATTGTGAGGAGAAATTAGATGTTGGTCAGTCTCAGGGGTTGAAGGGTTAAAGAGATAAACTTACACGGGTGGCGAATGATGGCTTTCTGATGTTGTTAGTAACCTTTGATTTACACACCTATTGTCACACATAACTGGAGTTTGTTAGGCCTTTTGTCCCCATTCCACATGTTTTTGTCTACATTCTTTATAAGAAACTACACACTAAGTTTTGGCTCAACCTGGAAACCACTGACAATATGGATGGGTGTGCCACTGCTTAAATTAAATTCAATAATTATGTAATATCTTTTTAACTGGTATGCATGTTGTACAAATGCCAAACGTCACACCTACAAATGAAAAACTTTTATCTTACACCAGCTCATACCTGTACATGTACCCGCTGAAATATTTCTCGCAACTAACAAATAAATTTGTTCTATTACAGCCTTGACTGGCTCATTTTCTGAGAATGCATTATATTAAATTATGTACCTTCAGTTGATAAACCTGATGTCATGTCATCTGTATTCCTGGCAGCTTCCTCTCTTATAAGAAAGAGCTGCACAAGAGCTTCAGTTGAGCTTAGTTTCCCCCCCTGATTTGTCACGTCTTGGCTGTCATCTTGACTTTCAGGGCAGGGGGAGGAGGTACGCAGCTGTACCAGGGAGGCAATGTTCTGCTTACTGTCCTCCACTAGGTTTATTAATAATTCCAAGCTCTAGTGAAGAAAATAGCCAATGATTTTAACTCTTGAAGATTAATGCATGTTACATGGATCATTTACTGCACTACCCATAAAAGCATGAAATATCACTCCAAATTCTGATAAAAAAAATCCCTTCTTCCAAAATGTTTATGTACACAACTTTAATAGTTCATTTTACAGTTGTGTGCTTGGTTGCCAAGCCTTTGAATAGGAGTGAGGCTAAGGGTGACCTTGTTATGATACAAACCTTGCTGCTTTTCAAATGCAAATTAATTTGTTATCATGCTAACTAGATTCTGGTCTCTATCACAACAAGGTCACCTTCAGCCTCACTCCAAATCAAAGATTTGGCAACTAAATACACAACTGTAAAATGGCCTATTACACATTGTATGGTTTTGTAAATCCTACTAATCTCTAATTATTGTTAACCAAAGGCTTCAATAATGGCTGAAAGGATAATTAACAACCTAATTGGTCTAACTTGTCAAAATTTTCATTTCTAAAGGGGGGTTATGAGATTTTTTCCCTTGCAGCAAGTTTTATCCTGGTTTACTTGTGATTGGCAATGTCACTGAAGCCCTTCCATATACAATGAAGCACTTGAAACTTGCACAGAGTTTTTAATAGCCTCTCAAAGGAATCAACACCCTCAATTTTCTAGTTTACATTTAGCACTGAAAAATGCAATTCATACTCACTCACCAGTACAAGAAGATCAAATCTCTTGCTCTCTGAAACAAACTGGGGCAGCTAATAAGGTGAAAAAATTATTGCACAGTTAGTTTTTTCTGCTTAAAAGGTTGCCATTGAATTTCTGTTTTGAAGAAAATCATTATGTTTCCTCAACATGAAATGCATAGGTGTGCATGAACTGGCATAGTAAGACCTGAGTAGGTTTAAACTGCAGCTGAGGTTACTGCTTTGTGTTCTTTAACAAAATACTTTATTCACATGCTGTCTAGCCCTATCCAGGAGTATCAACGGGCATCTATGAGCTGTCTTGGGGTCCTTCCCAAATGCTAAGGGGGGGGGGGGGGAAATTACCCTTAGAAGTCAGACTGACAATTTCCTGCTATTCATTCAAATTACTAGTTGGAGAGAGGCTTTGTGAATGTATGGTGTATTTCCAAAGAACACAACCCAACAATCCAATCATCACTAAAATGTACACTTCTCAAAGCCATGTCCAGGGTGCTAAATATTAGGCCTCGGCATCTAACACTTCTGCTATGTACTGTACCTGTAAAACAGTCAGAAGAAGAGATGATAAGAAGCCTTCCTGTTGCCCAATGCAGGAACATCCTCTCTCTGGAGAACGAAAAGAAAAATGTTACTTTTCTTTTAACACCTATGAATTAGTAGCACCTAAATTCTCCTTACAATATCACCCCTGAATCTAACACTAAGGTCAGGAGAACAAAGGAAATGATCACAAACTCAAAACACTTTTGACTAATAGACAAATTCTCCTTGTAAGTAACATAGGAAATGTATAAAGAGCAGTATGGAGAACTTGCATACTGATGTAAGGGTGTAAAGGGTTAATTGAGGAGTCCTAATCAAGGACTAGATCACTTAATAATCACGAGAACTGCACACTTCATAATGACAAAGAATCTTACCAAAGTTGTGGGTAAGATTGAGAAAAACTTTGAGAATGCCAAAGAAGCAGTCTTGAAACACTTCATCAGGTTTTTTCTTGGCTTTCTTTGATGAGATACCATTGTTGAGTGTGTTAAGGCACATTTGTAACAATCTGTAATAAAAAATCAAAACATGATTGTGCCCTAGGACAAAATTAATCATAACAGTATAACTGTACCTGATGGCTTAAAGGCCTACAGCCAAAAAGTTTGATGAGATATAATGGAATGCTTCACTACTTTCAAACCCCCCCCCCCCCATAGTATTTTGTCCAGTTTATGGACAGTTTATGACTCTTTATGGAGAGATGATTTGCCAAGGGAACTCTCATTTCCTGGAACACAACAAAAATGGCCCCTCAACAGCTCAACCAAAAGTATAATGAGATATAATGGAATGCTTCACCCCTGCCTTTTCCCTATAGCATTTTTTCCAGTTTCTGGACAATTTGTGGTCCTTTAGAGAGCAATGATTTGCAAAAGGGAACTCTCTTGTCCTAAAACACAACAAAAATGGCCCCTCATCAGCTCTAACTCAAGTCTTTTTGTTGCAATATTTGTATTAGCCAATAAATGAGTCGGAAAATTGGTTCCCAGGTCTAAGGGGTGAACTTACTATGAAGAAGAATTGATACTTTGATGCTTATTTACCTGACAAGGCTTGTCACAAATGACCCTTTTTCATACTGAATCATATACTTTTGATTATTCAAATTCTGGATTGTAACCTGCAGTAGAAATTAGAAAAAATAATCATTGGAAGTTTGTTAACTTATCAAAGTTAAAAAAGGAAACAAAATTGAAAAAAAAGATCCCCATATGCTATTAAAATGTAGTTTCCTCTTGTTGGTTGGTTTAAAATTTTTTAATGTACCAGTTTGATTTTAACCCTTTAAGTAATGGCTCAATATAATAACTTGAACTTAAGAAAAATTAAAATTGCTCTGGTTAAGAAAAGGTCCTTCAAAAAAAAAAAATTGAGTATTTGGTGCTGAATAAAATATTACTGGTATCTCCTTGTTTATATCTTCCTTAACCCTCTTACTCCCAAGATCTCATAAGTAATTCTCCTTACTGTCTGCCATAAAGTTCTTGTGATGTTAGTTTGAAGAATTTGGTGTTGGATCAACTAATAATCCCCTTATTAATATTTTTCTTTATTCTCATCACTTGTCTGCTTGATATTGTATTGATATTGTAAGGAGAAATTCTGTCTTGGTCACTAATGGGAGTTAAAGGGTTAATTCCAATCATCTACTGTATCTGTTTCATGATATATTAATACAGTAGGAAAAATTGTATCTTAGTCAGTCCCAAGAGATAGGACCCTAACTTGCTAATCACAGGTTTTAGGTGGGTAAATATCAGCTAATGGATCATGGGATAATCAAGTAAAAATCATAAGAACACTGTAACATATATGACAACTCACATTCTCCAGAAGTCTCATGCATCTTGTTAGCTTTTTAAGCTTTGCTATTGACACTCCCTCATGTAATTTGCCATCCACATGTTTTGTTAAAAGCTCATCAATAATTTGAATTGCTAATCAAAATATAGGGAAAAAAAGGTGTGATATACTTCAAAGTAAATTAACTTTTCAAATACCCAGTAAGTCCACTTACATAGCAACAAGGGATCCTGCCATAATGAACTTATAACTGATTTATTTGTTTGTTGTTATAACCATAGGCAGAATCTGAATCCAACTGGTATTCATCTTTGTTTTTCAATTAAAAAATTTGTTTTCACTTTCTTCTGTTGCTTTTTGTGACTCTATAACCAACAATGTGCAAAAATTACAACTATGTAAATCCGCTCTAACCTGTGTTCATTATATGATCCAGTCCCTGCAGGACTCTTATTTCTTCTTTAAACCATTCCCCAATTCTCTGGGATGCCAGGGAGAGCATAGATTCACACACGAGTGAGGCAGGCTGTGGAAAACATAAGCTTGGCTCAGCATTAGAGGAAAAGATAATATATATCAAATAAACTATACTAATTAACCCTTTAACTCCCAGAAGTGATTGACATGTAACTTCTCCCTGTAATATCCATACATTATCTAGCAAACAGGTAATGAGAATACTCAAATTTATCAGGTAGAAGTTGTTATCTTGATCAAACACCACATTCTCAAAATTAAATTATAAGGAAATGTGTAGCAGCTAGAGGGGAGAATTAACAATCAGATCTTGGGAGTTAAAGGGTAAAAACATTTATGATCTTAATTCAAATAACTTACATTTATGTCATCATCACCCATTTCAAGTAGTTCCTCAGAGGCACTTTGCTTTTCAAGTAAAGTCCTACAATGAAAATGATTTTGAGGTTTGGGGTAAGACCAACCTTCTTAAAAGAAAACACAGTTAATACAAAATTGTACCAGAACCCCATATATCAGCAGATGCACAATGACCTTGACTAATCAAAGCATATGCTTAAGAAGGAAAGAGCTCTTTAAAATGTTTTTTTTAACAATCATGTAGGAGAAGAAAGTACATGATAAGTCACACTGAGTTACATTTGTAACTGTTCATTTTGATGTAGGCTTTAGACAGCACCATGACCAATGTAATCAAAACTATAACAAAATTCTTGAATGTGATTGGTTCTCACAAGCCCAATTTGAGCACTAATAGGACAGTGTATGTGTCATGTTTGCAGTAGTCCATTTTACAGTTGTATGCTTGGTTGCCAAGCCTTTGAACAGGAATGAGGCAAAGGGTGACCTTGTTATGATACAAGCCTTGCTGCTTTTCAAATGCAAATTACTTTGTTATCATGCTAATTGGATACTAGTCTCTATCTCAACAAGGTCACCTTCAGCCTCACTCCAAATCAAAGGCTTGGCAACTAAGTACACAACCGTAAAATGGCCCGTTGGACAGTGTAATAGGACAGTTAAAGGGACAGTTCACATGTCATGCTTGTGTAAGTGGACAGAACGCATCATGTGTGCATACTATTGTCTTGCATTTTGTCGAGTTAACTGATGCTTTTTTTTTATGAATACATATAACCGATGTCTAGATTCTTTATCAAATTTTGTCATAGTTTTGATTAATTGGTAACAGGACTTCATGTCATCCAATTCTTTCTGTAATCATACTTGTGATTTACAAATAGGACTCCCGGTCATCCGATTTTGTTAATCACTCATATGATTACCGACCAAATTGGACTCCACTTGTTCCTATGACCATTATTAATAGCAATACCCACTCACAAACAAAGGATACATTACAAAGAGCTAATGACACCTCTTCTTTTCCTTGCAGGAGAGTGTGAGTGACTAGCTATGAGTTGCAGTTGGTTTTAACATTAATGACTGAGTGAGAGAGCACCACAAATCAAGTTTTTCATCTCAATTGTCATCATAAAACATAAGGTAAAAAACCCATTGTCACTCAGGATAGCTTTTGATACTTCACTGAAAATTGCTTATTTTAAGCGATATTTACAAATGAAGGTTATGTTTCCTCATGTAAGGTGTACTAACCGCACTTTGGAGACATATTTATTGTAATCCTTCAGTGATTTTGATTGCTTGTTCTTACTGTCCACAGCTAGGAGTTTCATCATTAGTTCTGGAAAGTAAATAAGTTTAGGATCAATTCAAGTATCATACACTATACAGAAATACTCAGGAGTTTCAATAATTATTTCCATAGGGGGCTACCAATGTGCACAGAAAACAGGCCGTAAAGCGAAATCCCACCACAAGAGCCAGCTTGCAAGCTGAACAGACAGCAGTAAGAGGTCTTGCACAGAGTTTGTTCCCTTTTTCAGACCATATTTCAAGGACTTTTCCAGGACTCAGACTGATTTTTTTATAGGACTCAAAATTTCACTTAAAAACCCTTTAATCCCCAAGATTTCAAAATCAACCCCTAGAGTCTACATAAATTTCTCTACACATAAATTCTAAAAACTTTATTGCTTGAGTTGAGCAGACTTCCAGGACTTTACAGGACCTGTAGTCTTT
Source organism: Pocillopora damicornis (assembly GCF_964200805.1). NCBI lineage: Eukaryota > Metazoa > Cnidaria > Anthozoa > Scleractinia > Pocilloporidae > Pocillopora > Pocillopora damicornis. The sequence goes on along the minus strand of NC_142670.1, from coordinate 36,953,634 downwards.
TTCCATGACTTTCCAGTCTATGAAAATATCAAAAATAAGATTCTGGGACTTTCCAGATTTTCCAGGACCTGTACGAACCCTGCTTGCAGACCAGACAGTGGTAGACCACTGAGAACCAGAAACCCTTGAACTACTAACTCAATCAACTGAAGTATCACTGGTGATTGAAGGACAATACTAGTGAAATGTAAGGGAGGAAATCTGTAATGGACATCTAGGCATCCCATACAGAGGAGGAGCAACAAAACCCCTTGTTGCTGAAACTGGGATCAATACCATCAGAATGGCATTACCTTATCACTATACACCATCATGCACAAATTAGATATACCTTGCTTGATTTATATACAGCTATGGAATAAATTGCACTGTCAGAATTTACACCCAAAAACATAAAATTCTTACCAAGAACGGATCTGTCCAAGTCAGCATTTTGACGATCCTGAGATAACATCAAGGTAATCGCTGATGTACAAAGCGCCAAGCACTACAAATAATCAGAGAAGTTCAGATGGAAAGTATTCACAACTTTTTCCTCTAAGAGCAGTAGTGGTATAGAAGGGATTGATAAAATAAGAGTACTGAGCAAAGTACAGCAAAGAAAAGAACATCTTAATAATTTTGAGTATTACATTTAACTAAGTAAATTGTACATAAAACTGAAACAAAACCCCACCTTATCTGAAGGTGCATCTTGAAGAGCTGAAAATATTTTAGGTCCCATGCCATGGGCCCGAAGGTTCACTCTGAAAGAGGGTTGAGCACAGTGTGATGCAAAATCCAGAGCACTAACACAACGGGTGGAAATTGAACGAGTCTCATTGAGACCATCCAGAAGGTACTCTACATCATCAAAAAACTGAAACGAAAGTGTATTCATTTCTACATCAAAATGATATCACTTAATTTTATAAGGGAAGCAGGGTGCATTACATATAAAGCAAAACACAGCCTTAGAATGAATGCTGCAAAAGGAAGCTCCAACTCTCAACTCTGCATCCAATTTAGGATATCTGGCACTTAACATTGTTGCTGGTTTTTTTTTTTTTTTTCACTTGAGGGCAGAGAAACTGAGAGAAGGTTAAACAAAAAGCTCACCTGCTGGTCTTCTCCTGACTCCAGACATTCATGGACTTGTTTGACATTCCTCACTACTGTGAAAAGCTATAGCAGAGAAGACAACATTTGTCAAATTAATTTGAGGCATCGGAAACCTTGAAGGATTTCAAAATCTAATAGATTTGACACAGGTGAAGACTTAGAAAAATCAGGAATGAAAATCACAAAAATTGGCAAGAATATGTGAACAGCCCCAAACATCTAAAAAAATTGACCCAAGCCTCAATCTTTGAAGTTTTTATGAAACCTTTATTTTGAGTCAAGTTTCCAGGACCACTCAACTTACATCTGAGCAGGACCTAGTTGTTCATAGGGTGAATAACACTATCCAATGGATAAAATCACTGTCCAGCTAATGAGTGTTAACAAAACATAGTATGCTTGTAGACAAAGACCTACTGGTTTATCAGTTCTTTTAACTCTGATTGCACTTGGAGAATCAGTATCTTTTTTCTGTGGTAGACACACAGCTGGAGCAAGACTTGGGGCATCTGAGGGTACTTCATCCTGTGACTCTTCACTAAAATCAGCACTTGTGGGCTTTAAAAAAACTATGCTTTAGATTGACCTCACTACATGATGGCTGGACCATTTATTATCATTAATACTATCTCTGGGAGAACAGCAGTAAAATCATTTGTGGACCATCTAGTCTCTGGGTATCCTAAGCTATCCTTTTCTTCAAAAATAGTTTTCACAGATGGATATCATTACGCTTCCTTAATGTTATCAGACTTTAGAAGGGGGAATTGAGAACTGACCGACCTAAATCTGTTTGAACAAAGATAACAGCCTTAAAGGAGCCAATAAATAAAATTATTTAATTCTTTAAGACTGTAAAAAACATTATTAAACTTCCTACACCTAACTTTACATCATATCATAAAACACTCAACTGTTAATGTACTGTAGGCCACAGAAATTTTCTTAGTGTTTTCCATTTGTGATCATCCAGCAAATTTGCCTGAGAAAAAGCCTGGTCTTCTTTTCATAGAGGGATCATTTTCAAACCTTGTCACACAATGAGAGAGGCACAACCCTCCTTACAAGTTCTACACCCTTCACTTATCCCCTTTCTATTCATGCACTCTTTCCTCTCCAAACAAAAATAAAAAATCTTACCAAGGCTGAGAGTCTTCTTAATTTGTCTTTCTTTGGTGATAGAGACTTGTCATTATTCTTCAGAAAACTCTTAAAAGGTGACTGCAAAGTGAAATCAAGAAGAGCATTAATCACTTAATAAAGCACCTGTTTTTTGAGTATCAGAATTGAAACTACTGAGAAACACTTAATATCAGTTTCTGCACACAGGATCTTGTTTTCAAGTTCCATAGAATCCAAATCATCAAAACAAATAGACAAAAAAATGTGTAGAAGACAGAAAAAAATTAAAAATTACATTATGACAAAAAGGATTGACTTTCATCATGTGATATTTATGTTTAAATATGAAGCAAAGAAAATACTCAGGCCAAATGAGTAGTACAGAGTCGGTCACCCTTTCAACCCCAAGACCTAAAAATCAATTCTTTATGATCACACTGTCACGCCTGACACTTCTTTAAATTCAAAGGCTGAGAATTTGATGTTAGATCAACAAATATTCTATAATTGATATTTCTCTCCCTTGTGATTACCCCCTACAGCTAAAAAGTGTACTGATACTGTGAGGAAAATTTCCTTTTTGGTAGCCCTTGGAGATAAAAACATGTTTACGACCTTACCGAACTGAGCTTCTTTCTGTAAGTATAAGCGCCCCTCTTCTCGCCTCCTTGGGATGAATTTTCACTAAATTCTTGAGAGCTGCTATAAGCTTCATCATCAGTACTTTTATCGGTAACTTCTGGCGCGATCGCTTGTTTCTCTGGTACGATAGCGTTACTTTGCAGAGCACTCTTCTGTGAGTGTGAAATCGTCACGTCATCTTCGTCGAAAGCATACGGGTCTTTCTCATCGATCGTGCCTAATCTTCGCCGTTTGCTTGTCTTTGATGAATCGATATTTCCTGCCTTTATCAGACCAGCATTGCTTTCGATTATTCTACTTGTTCTAGCCCACGGAGACTTCCTTCTTGAGAACGTGTTCTGCCCTAATGTAACGTTCGCATCCGAATTCTCACTCTGTTGAATCTCATCAAATTCCTTGGAAAGTTTTGATTCTTTGGCGCGATTACGGCTGTATGTCTTGGTGCCGTATTTCGGCATGAGTTTATCTTGGTCACAAAACTTGTTTAGAGGCAATCAAACAAAAATTTCGCGTGAAATCATAACGAAATTTACACGCATATAGTCTCCCTCTCTCAAATTCATAATTTACCGGGAAGCAAACTGCGCATATTATTGTTGTGAAAGCCGCTGTCATTTCTAAATTTTTATGGCGCGAAAAAAAATAGACAGGCTCGCACTGCGTCCTTAATATTGAGTTATCGATCAAAATTTGCTCTTCGTCACATGAGAGGTGGTACAGCATCTCCTTCAAATCTCCTCGAGTATCAGAATAGTTTTCTCCAGCATGAAAGAGTGAGATTGGTTTCAAAACACGAAAACGGAGAGTTAGTCTCACGCAAAATTATTGATATTTCGGCGGTACCAAAAGTTTACTGTCAGTAAGTGGATGACTTTGTTTTCCGAGTCACAAATTGTGCATAATTTATTTTCGCAATCGGCAAAACTTTCCTATTAATGCATAATTGTGTACCTCTTTCCTGCTTTACTTGCTCCAAGTCCTCCCTCCCATTGTACGGTGTGATCGATCTTAATGAACCCATGCTCCATGGGACCAAAATCCCTTGGAGCTTGGGAATGAGAATGAATTTCACGACGAAAACGCGGGTACACCACTGTTGTAGAGGACTATTTCACTCGCCAGTTTTTGTCAAGTTAAGGAAAATTTTGGGAAAAAAGAGCAAAAAACTATCAACCTCTTGAGGTGTCTGTGGTGGACGAAAACTTCATCCCGGAAAATCATTAATAGGTAAGATTTTTAATATGTTTAAGCTGAAATCGGATAAGCTATTTGTCAAAGACTTGGTGAGCGAAATCAAAACATGAGTGCAGTGCACTACTGAGCTAGATTAGGCTAATAAAGCCGTACTATCATGCAAATTTGAGCCTAATTTATTTGAAAAAGGATACTTACTTTGGTGCAGAGTGAAATGAAACGTTTCATGCTTTGACTTTGATTGTTTTGAGTTGGAATGCAGATTTCAACACTTCAGTGTACGAGTAACGGGCGGTTTTGTATGTGTTTGAGTGTTTAATGAAATCGCTAGAACGAGTAACGAAGCCACATGATTCATGGGTTTCTCTTCTCAATTGTAGCTTCATCTCCATTATTTTCATCCAACTAACCCGTAAGACTCATTCATTCAAGCTCAATACAGTTAGGAAGTTTGAAGAGTAAGCCAGCACCGGGTTGCGTTACCAAATAATCGTTTCTTTTTCCTACTGATTCAAACTTGCCCTGCGAATCACCATGTGTTTCGATCCCTCAGTCTTGTCCCGTAATCAAAGATGTATCTTCGAAGATAAGGCCTTCTTCTACAGTGTAAGCATATTTTTAATATTGAAAAACATTCTCGCTGAAACGAGAAATCTTTTACACTAGCCTCGCAATAAAAATTCCCAACATGCTAGACGCGCATGAAAGTAACGCAAAGCGTGACAGAAAACATAAACATGCTGAACATAAGTGCGGGCCGTTTTTCCTTTTTTTTCTGTTGTTCTTCTAGTTACTTTTGTATTTATTTAATTAATTACGAAGTTGTTTTCAGTAACATATCTAGCCAGATGCTAAAGTATAACCCGCATGTCATGTAAACTATTCATAAGTGAATTTACAACGATCCAGTCCCCCAACCGAGGAGTGCTCAATTATCAAACGCTTCGCAGAAACATCACAATACTTTTAAAATATCTTTGTTCTGGGTGCTGTTTGACAGTTTTTCGCCATGGGAGTGACAATAAGATTGCCAGCTGTGATGTGTTGCTTCCCCTAAAATCATTATTTAACTTTTTTCCGTTTCGCGGGACGTCAGCGCTGTGAATTTTTCCAGATAATTTGACTGAATCCCTTCCTTAACAAAGTTATTTTCATTAACAAACTTCTTGCTACGCCAATGTGTTTTGTTATTTGACAGAATGCTTTTCATCACGCTAATAGACTTTGTTTTTATTTAGAACATCAGATTTAGCGTAGCCTACATAATCTCGTCTCGGAAATTAAATTTCCGTCGGCGGAGAGGCCATCTATAAATTAGTCTAGAGGTAAGGCTGGTGTTGAAAGCTGAGAACATAGTTTAACAAAAATACAAAACAAGAGGTTAAAATATCCTGTCAAACGGCTTCTTTTGAAAATACAATGTGATCAAACTAACTTTAGAAAGGGTAATTTAGTTTTATCAACTGAGTTGATAATGTGAATTGGCCACCGTTAGAGTTTCAAAGCTAACGTTTCGAGGGTTAGCCCTTCGTCAGAGCGAATGGAGGAATTGTGGGTTGTGCATGCATGTGAGTGTTTAGAAAGATCTTTATATAACGGAGTATAGACTCGTTTATTCCAAACATTTATGAAACAAACAGTATGTCTTTGACCTTCACACTGGGACTCTTCCCAACGAGTTTATTTCAGTATTCCGAAGATCTTTTAATCAATAAATCTAACATTGTATTAGTTGTAATTATTAATTGCTTTTTTCCGCCATATGAAATACGCCGTCCAAAGCCACGTTTTGCACAGTCTCTTTCTTAATCTTTCTCAGTGTGCGCGCCTTACCTCTGGAACTCGGTTCCATTTGAGATTAAAAGCAGCGCATCTGTCTCTATTTTTAAAGCTAAGCTTAAGACCTATCTTTTTCGACAAGCATATTTTTAGACTTTAAATTTTTATTTAATTATAGGTTATGATAATTTGACACTGTAAAGCGCATTTGGGCGTTAGGAAAATGCGCTATAGAAATAAATTATTATTATTATTATTATTATTATTATTATTAATCACATTAGTGTACAATGATTGCATAGTCTGGTTGACCGTTGCAGTGTCACTGAAGAGTTCTAAATCAATTCACCCCTTTAATCGTTTCCTTAACGATTCTCTGATGATTTATCAGTAACGATCTCAATAGTAATTGTCGTTGCTGCCTGCCATACAATTCCGATGATGTTGGTTCGGAGAATTTAGCATTGGGTCAACTAAAGGAGTTTGTAATCTCTTGATAAACTAATAATATTGTAATTGATACTTTTCTTTAATTTGATATTGCATTAATATTATGTAAGGAGAAATTCTGTCTTTGTCATTCGTAGGTGTTAAAGGTTTAACCCTTTAACTCCCATGAGTGACCAAGACTGAATTTCTCCTCACCATGCCAATACAATATCAAGCAGACAAGTGATGAGAATAAAGAAAATAGAAATTAAGGGAATACAAGTTGATCCAATACCAAATTCTCCAAACAAACATCACTAGAACTGTATGGCAGACAGTAAGGAGAATTACTGATGAGATCTTGGGAGTGAAAGGGTTAAAGTATTGTTCAGCCTCAGGCCAGACAAGGCTGTCCATCCCTTCGTGTTATGCTTGGCCGCTCGCTTCTCTTACTGTTTGCCTCTCTTTCTCCCTCCTTGTAGAGTTCCATGCAGTAAGCAATGAGAGTATCTTTGCAGTGAAATCCTCAATTAGTGCGAATAAATGAGATGGAAGTCATAATTTATCTGGACTTAGTCATAAGTGAAAAATGACAAATTGGGGTATTCTCTATTAAACCCAAATTCTGTCAGATTTCACTTTACAATAAATCATTTTACCTCAATGCGATTCTAAAAGAACTTGAGTTATGGTGCATGTCACAGTTTTCTTTTCGAGCGAAATGTATCCCACGTGAAACACGCGGGTAATGCGGTATTTTCACGCGTGGGAAGATCCAGAGCCGAGAGGCCGTTGATAGACGCGATAACAATTCTTCTCATTAACCAGCATGTTATTTCGATTTTACAGCTTTTATAGTGACAAATGATCCATGTTATACCGTGACATGTTTCAGTTTGCGGTGCCACAATGTCTTGAGACAAGATGTGATGCGCCCAGACCTTGACATTTTATATCGCGCAGGGCACACGCATTCATCAGTGACAAGTCGATATCAACAAGGAGAGAAATCTGCTTACGTTTGCCGCTATCGAACAGATCCACTTGATAGCGATTTCCTTGTTAACTTGTGTCTGTCAAGCTGTCGCCAGCCGGTCTAGAGATTTCCTTATCAGGTGCTTTTCCACTTGCACCTTGTCGCCAAAGAACAACGACATAAGACCCAAAAAATTCAATCGGCTATGCCATACACGAAACCAGTTCATGCGCGTTAGCGATTTCCACCGATTGTGGATTTTCAAGGTTACCAGCCTGCGTTTCGAAAGTATGATCTTTGAGTCATAAGTTCCGTTGCCGTGTAAGTTTTTGATCAGTTTCTCTCTGAAGTTTTTTTTTTTTGCTTCAGTTTCGGGTGCTACGTGTCGCTGCAAAAATTGTAAATTCGTTTAAAAAATTGAGGCCCGCTGTCAAACTGAGAAGCAACGGAGGCAAACCTTAAAATGTATCTTGGGATTCTTGATATTTTTGCTGGATCAGATGTGTTCCGCTATTGTCAGGCTAAAAACGACATACAAAAAAACTTTCAAAAATTTCCTTTGTCAATTATGGCATGTTATCATTTTTATTTCTCCTTTATATTTTCAAAGTGTTTTCTTTCTCGAAATTTTAAGCTTTCAAAAGAGTAAATTGATTAGTGATTTTTGCTACCATTTCGAGCAAAGTTGGTCCGAAGCATATTACAAAGTTTATTGTTTGACAAGTTAATACCACATCATTTGGCCGATACAACAGCTCTAGAACTGGAGAGGGGAAATTAATAGTTGGCTTTTGACATTTCCCTTTCTTCGTGAATGTAAACTTCCCAACTATTGACTCATCCAGATCGAAAGAAAACTCATTACACTAGCAGTTAAAAATAGACATGTGATAAGCGATATTTATGTAATTTATTAAATTCACGGAAGAGTTTTTGTGTCGCAAAATCAAGAAATATTGGTATAGGATATTTTTCAACGAGAAATAAGTCGAAGAGGCTTATTTTATATTATTTTTCTAGACCAGTGGTCGGTTTTTTTCCTTTTTTTTTCATCCTGACACATAGGAAATGATAAGAAAATGAATAAAAGAGCGACTTCGTGTGCATGAAAATTAGCGAGGCGTTCGTGTGGATTTCCTCGATTTTAGGTGAAAGTAGGAAGGAAAACTTAACACAATGCAGTGAAAACTTGATAGAACGGAACGGCAGTTAAGTGTAAAAAAGGCGAAGGGGAAATAAAAGAAATTAAACAAAAGAATGGTACACGATTGTACCAAAATAACTCAAAAACAGGTGATCGAAACTGAAAATAGAAAAACGGGAATTAGGACAACAGGCGAGCAAAAGTAGGTTTGAATGAGACTCAAGTGTAAAGAAATTGAGGAGGAAGCTCCCGGCATCTGGCGTCCTTTGAAATTAATAACACGCGCTTTACTATTTGCACATTAACAGTCGGCTCTCTGTTGCCTCAACAAGTTGAAGTCAAAATTAGCATCCAGAGCAAATACTATAGCAGCTGAGTTCCTCTCTAAAATAAATTTGCTTTTTATGCAATGTATCAGGAAAAATGGGTCTTGTCACATCGCTCAGTCAATGTCAGTTCAAGCAACTCCCAATTTTCTTGCCCTTGGCAACGCCGTTTTAGTCTGCGCGATAGTAAGATCACGAACTGTCAGGCGCTATCACACAGCGAAGGGAAAAGCTATTTATTAGAGTGAATTAACGAAATCAGTGAGCGGATCAGAGCTTCGGCCACAATTAATGCTTGCCCTAGTTTCATTACTCTTCATTTGAAAGCTGTCGAGATCGAATCAACTTTTCTGAAGCCCAATAATCTCCAGTGAATCTTGTCTGCGGTGAAAGGTTCACCCACGATCAAACACCTCCGACAGCCAAGGACTTTACCGACATCCATCAAACTGACGCCTTCAGCCCGATAATACCAATAACAATCACTCTCGCAGAATTTCGCTATTAAGAAAGGATGACAGCTTTACAACTCAGCTGTCGAAGAGTCGATCTAAATTGGCTCTATAAAGTATGCACAAAATTCGAGCAATTTCCATGATCATACTGATCGACGCGATTTAACAGCCACCGCATTTTCATACGAATAAAGAACCCATTACAAAACGATGTGGCAAATCGACTAAAACTTGATCCATATCAAGAAACCACTTTAAGATAAAGATCTGTCCTTTCTATCGTGTTCATAAAATTGATAACGCCTCGCTGAGGCATTTGTCAGACGACGGTACATTTATATTTCCCCCAAAGCAATTTTCATTTCTCATTCGAAACGCGGTATCGCGATAACCTGCCAAGTTCTGCACGATCTTCTTAGACTTGTTTGACAAGTTGGACAAGCGGTCTTGTTTTAAGTAAAGGTGATTTACAGTCGCTAATGTTATCTCATTAAGATAGATCAACTTGAAAATATTCATTTAATTTTTAGTTAGGATTCGAAATTGTGACAGTTCATTTCCTAAGAAGCGACAAAGCAAGATTGGTTTTCGCAGTAGGCGAGCACAATATGGACATTTTGATTGACAGCTTGTAATCGATATTGTGCCAAACGTGTGCTAAGATACGAGAGAATAAATAAATAAAGGTAATAGCCGTTTTCGCCCTCAAACCGAAAATTGAACTCCCTTGTGAAAACTATTTGGACATGTGGCAAAACTCATGAAATCGTCTTTTAAGTCACCGCTTCCTTTTGACCTGTCAAAACTGTCATTTCAGATGTGATCAGTTGCTAATGACAGAAACTTATCCCTGTCAATCAAACATTGAAAAGACTTGTTCGGGAATAAAAAAGAAAAGTTCAAACTCTCTGTCTCCAGCAAAATGCCCTGCAGCGCAAAGAAAAAACCGCTATCTAGAAATTACCACGTTTATCATGATAGTTTTATCTTTGATGCTCTTAAGTAAGATCTCTCGCGGTCGTTTCAATTATGAAGATAAAGTCACAGGCATTTTGCCTCTATATTTCTCTCAAGAGCGAGAAAACTGTACAAGCGGCGAGCGAAAAAGATTCTGAAAAAGATAAACGCAATTCTTATTTTCTCAAGCAAAACAAACGAGACAGCTTTTAACCTAAAATAACATGTTTTATTCATTGAGTACACGCATTTCCCTTTATCTTACAAACTTTACACTTGCGCGCCGAATGGTTGTCGCCGAAACCATTGAGCTTTTTATTCTAAGTGCTAGAATTATTCTCCCATTAAACCAACAATAATATCCGCGAAAGAATACGGGAAAATATATCCTTATTAACACCCAAACCATCCATATTTCCTCATATACAACAGTTAGCATCTCGAGTGCTCTGTTTCGCCTTTGTTTAAAAATCACTAGAATCACCAGAACAGTTTCCGCTAACTCCAAATTCATACAAGCACTCGTCATTGACTTCACACAAATAAAGAACGTACTTTTTTACAAGTTTCAAATGCATAATTTCCAAACTAGCCAGCTATTTTTCTTCATCGTTCATTTGAAAAGTCTGTGCGCTTCGTAAGCATGTAGTGGATACGGTGAATAGCAACTTGTGGGGGCCGGTGGAAATACCGGTGGCTTATAATAATAGGGTCGATATCTCGCGGAATGTAGGTTCGACTGTAATGGACTTGTTCTTAACTTGCATGGACATCCGTGAATGTTACAATTCGTTTGTGCATATGGTGAACTTCCTTGCGTACTAGCCTGAGTGTGGGTTCGCAGATGTTGAAATAAATCTTCCGAGGTTGTGAACGATTTTCCACAGTGTTTGCTCCCCGCCACCCAGTTACAGACGTACGGGGAGGCCTCGTCCGTTGTACCAGGTTTGTACAGGGCCATGCTATGTGGGTATCCAAAACATGAAAAAGACGATTGTAGGTTTTGCTCTGTTTTGACATTGTCGCACTGCGTACAGTGGGGTCCACACTGTGGCATAGAACTTGGAAATGCATACGGCGAAAACTGCGGTTTACAGCTCGTACAATTCACATCACGGCACACAGTTCTTTGAAGATAGTCCATGTAAGGTGTGCTTCCCGGGCTATGTAGTTGGAACTGGTGTCGTCCAGCACCGATGCTGCTCAGCGCTGGGGATGCGTCCCCAGGGTGCGGAGAGCAATAGCCACAGCCACATTGAGGAAAACTAGTCGGGAAATTGAGCGGCATAGACGATGCCAAACCATGGGTTTTAAGACTAGGAGAGACTGGATCTTGCCCTGTTGGCATGGGATAAGGTTGTATAGTTCCGGTTTTGAACGGCAAAATTGATGCTGGATGGACACAACCAGCACCGTAGTCTTTGTGCAATGAATGAACGCCAAAGGCCTGTTGGCTTGGATCAAGAAACATACCACAAACCCTATTTTGAGACGCGGAGTGGTTTCCACATTGGCTGTCATCGCTCGACGGGTACTGAAGCGATGTACTTTTCACTCGTTCCTCTTTGCCGCTCGTAACAGGCGAAAGAGAGGTATTATTTTCCTTACTCGGAGCTCGAAAACCTGCCTTTTCGTTGTTCATGTCGTCGACTTTTTCGCCGGCGGTGTGTTTGTACGGTTTGAAGGAAGATCTGGTTTCGTCGTCGCTTATCTTTCGGTCTCGAGATGCGTTATCTTCTGCTGTTTCCTTTGATGGCTCGGTTTTGCCAATGCTGCTACAAGTCGCCGCTAGCAGGGCCAAAGGAGATTTCTTTTGGTCTTCATCCTGACAGTCAATAAAAAAATGAAATAACACCGCTTGAGTTAAAAAGGTAAGTCGTAAAAATTAATCATAAATTTACCAAGGGGTTGGCTGGGCATAACTCGATATCTATTAAACCTCGGTGAGATATTTTAAAATATCGAGCTAGGTACCTTGAATGGAAGTGGTTGGATATACTCTTGATTACACTTTGAGACACTTTGCGTCAACATTTGTAAAGCCTCCAGTGGAACTCGATTGCTAGAACGAGATATCTCTGCCGAAGACTCTGTTGCTTTTAGAGCGAGTGTTCGTGTCGGCATATCTGGTCTGTGTGTGTGCGGTAGACCTTCTGAAATATTAAATACTACACAATGAAAGGTGTAGATACAGAAGAAACGAGCCGACTACAGACAAAGCCAGTGCGCTCTTCTGTCGTAAATGAATTGGTTAGATTAGAGAACATTTGCCGCCATCCAATCAAAACGCGTCTTTAGCGATATTTCACTCCTTCATTGGATAATCAAACTGACAAAGTTGTCATCCTTGGACATCAAAGTAATTGGCTATATAAGATATTGATTGATGATTTGCCGTTTGGCCAATCAGAGCACAGGAGTTAATTAAGTAGTGGATCGCATAGTGTGTCAACGCGCTGCTCTGAAGCAATCTACCTGTCAATCTTCGTCAATTATTTTTGTCACGTATTGTTTGGAGATATGTGTTGAAGTGAGTTGTGTAAAACTTGTCAATTTCCAGCTTGGTGTTCGTTGTGTGTTCAAAATCACGCTTTTGTGCTCATTGTTCTTTTAGAAGAGGCTCAGATAATAGAGGTTTCGGTGGGAGCTCGAGCACAACTGGTAGTTTTGGCGTCGCATTGACGTTCGTACGCTGTAGGGACAAGGACCTTCCTAGCCATGTTTACTGTTCGGCACTGTTTGATCCCGATGACACATCTTAGTGTTATCTTATCGAGCCATCAATCACGGCTACAGGCGTTCGGAGATTATGAATAAGATTAGATAATGTGTTGACATGTCTAATAGCTTTGACGGCTCTGTCAAGTAACACCTAATGCCTGACTGAACATTTAGAAAACTATTAGTCTTCGCCAAAGGACCGCCACGACTTGTAATAACACATCCTTCAAAAATTGTTATTAACCAAACAAAGGCTTCCCGGCCACCGGGAAACTCATTTCAAGATCTAACCTTGGCAATATTGCTTTCTAAAACAACGCAAAACACAGTCTTCCTAACGCCTGTATTTGCATAATTAATTCCACGACTAATAAAAGCAATTACTGGAAGCGATAACAGATCTTAAGGAGCTTAAAATAACGAAAATGAAAATTCTCTGTGCTTTTGTGACCGATCGAGGGCTCAGCCGATAACTGCATTAATTTTCATTCTTTATGAGAATTGTGTGGCATTTTGTACTGTTTACCTAGCTTTCCTTCAATTTGACCGAATGAGGGACGTCAAGATGGCATCGGGAACAGATCTTCGACAGCTGGGAGCGTTTTCACAATACCCCTCATAAACAGCGAGTAGGAGTGTTTGCATGGACCCCAAATAAAAGCAGATGATTTTATGAGATAAAAAAATTAAAAATGCGTTCGGGAAGTTATTAAATGATGGGCTGTCTCGAGAAAAGATTCTTGGCGAGGAGAGGAACAAGGGTCGAAGGAGAACTTTGTCGCTTACAAAAATAAGCCGTTGATCAAACAAAACTTTTATTTGAAAGAGAAAAAAACACAACATTCTTCCTTCATCCGCTCTGTGGGTTTTTTCATCAAATATTCCATTAAAAAGCTACCAAATCCCCGCGACAAAAGAATTTTGCGGGTAGCTTTGACATAACATATATTATGTGGGACAATATATTGAAGTGGTGAAAAGCTTTTACAATGCAAACAAAAGCACTGGATAATTTGTTTTTCACAGTCAGAACTCATTCCGTTTTTGACAGGTAATCTATAGTTATCAAAAACAAACAATTGCCGCCGCCATAACTGTCAAAGGTCCGTCCGCACGTCATGGCATTCATTAGGACTAAAAACACAACCCCCCTTTCGGCAAAAGAGCACGCGTCCATCTTATTGAGTTTAATACGCCATCAAACAAACTCATCAAAAGCACTCTTAATAACTCGTCAAAGTTCATGAACACGGCTTTGCCCATAAATTGAACCCGGAGCTGATCGAAAACCACCCTACCCAACAAAGTAATTAATTCTTGTACGACGTGTCTTGTAAAGCTCCTTCTACTTAAATAGCTCATTAGCGCCTGGAGCTGTCAGGCGTTAAGATGTTTGGCGCTCTTTCAATGTGACTGATCGTACCAAAACAAGATAAAAGAGTGCCGCGCTCAAGAACCTGTCATTTTAGGCGGAAATGTCAGCCGTTTCTCAAGTGCCCCGTCGAACTTGTCTGCATATCAACAAACTCAACAAAATGCTCTTGGGTGTTTGGCGCCAGGAAGACTAAAACCTCATCGCACGTGCCTTCCTTGTACTCAACTAACCTAAGGGCTCTAACCCGGCCAATATCGAATACTTGAAAGGAAAAATCTCGCGATTTTGCAATGTAATTTCTCAACATTACCTGATTATTTTCCTTCTCCTTCCAAGCTGCTGGTCATCAGCACGCAAGAAAAAGGTGCCACGCCAACTGTTTGTCAGACTTACGTAAAGGTAATTTCTGCGATAGGCGCATGCAGATTGTCGATATTTGCATGTGTCGTCCATGGAGATCAAAAAAGATAGTACAAGAGATCTATAAATGATATTCTCATGGGTGCTTGTATCTACTTCTATTCAAATTCCTTCTGCAATATTTTGGTATAGCATTAATTAAAGGTTTCAAAACAGTTTTTTTAATACTAGCCTCGAAGTTTTATCAAGCTACCCACAGTTTTCGGTCATGAGATATGATAAAAAAAAAAAAAAAAGGAGAAATAAAAATACTCAACAGTCGCTTACACGTTTTCAAATATCTCACACAAGGGAAGACAAAATGAAAACGAGATAATTTTGTGCGGCACCTCATTATCTTTTCGTTCGTGCGGAGGGAAAATTAATCCAATTCGTAAACGAATGAATACAAGCTCTGTGAGCAATTAGAATTTTACTGCGTTCAATTCAAATAAACTTTGTTTTTCCAGTCAACAATTTATTCAGTTTATTCAGTGAATTTTAATTTTCACCTGAGGTTATAACTGGTTTTTTGTTTTCTCAAAGCAAAAATTAAAACTTATTTCGCGCGTCCTCCCGCGCGCTCTCGCTTAATCGGCACGTTCCGCAGGCGTGGAAGATATACATATTTTTTCTTTTCTGTTTTTACTTTTTGGGAGGGCTTGATGTTTTAACATAGTTCCGGTGTTATAAAAAAAAGCTTCTAAGATGGTGTCAAATGCTACAAGCTGGAAACCCTCAAGCCACTTATCGTGAAAGTGAGAGTTGAATAGAAACGTAAGGCCTGTGTGCTCTGAAATTTTACGCAATTACACTACTTCCCGTGTTCTCTAACAAAATCGTATCCAATTGACAATCGGAAGCAGCTGTAATACTGCATCGAGGGTGACTAGTGAGAGTCCCAGTGTGCCAATATTTCACTCATGCATTGCGTGGGCTTTCTTATAGTAGTGGGCGGGTTGCTGTTTGAAAACTGATCGAAAACCGACTGAGTATTAATAACTTACTTGACAAGATGTTTGTATAAGTTATTGTGTTCGGCTGATGGATGGGTGGGATCGGGTATAGACAGGTCAAAAAATACACCGCCCAGATATGCACCCGAAGACGAAAACCATGGATTATACTGCAGGCATACTAATCTTCAAACGTTAATACTTCCCTTGTAGTTGTTTTCACTAAATATGCCATCTCGTGTTGATTTTTATCTTGTCCGGCTCAGACATTCATCATTTTTTTTGCCGAAATCAATCAACTTCCAATGGATCTTGTCAATTTGTACCGCCAGCAAATAGTTCTCGGGGATAATCAATGTAAAAATAGTGCAGTACAATATTACCGTGATTAAAATGCGCCTGTTGGAGGTATTTCAAAATTGAATTTGAGTGTAATAGACGCATACTAGCCCGAAGTCATTTTCCGAAATGATCTCGTTCTTTGTGTTTAGCATGTTTATTTCCTCTCTTTTTATCTGGAGTAACAGTTGCGTTTTGTTTTCAATCGGTCATTTATATGGATGCAAATTAATCATGAACTGATACATTGATCCGAAGTGATGACTGATGTTGAGAAACCCAAATGAAAAAACGATTTCTTTGTATTACGGTTGTAATTCTGTAATTTTTTCCAAGCGTCAAGCAATGGAGACCCACAGAGGCCAAAATTATGGAATCGAAACTGTATTAGAGGGAAGCTTTTCGCGTGTAATGTGAGACTTTATTGTATATTGCAAAACACTAAAAGCACAGAGTGCCATAATTAAGATACTCAGTTAATGCTTCCCAGATCCGCTCTCTACAATATCGAACATGATGTATGGTTCTTTCAAAGACACGCTAAAAGGAGCCCGTAATAAACGGAAAACCGATCAGGTGCAAACCTGATCGCTCTACTTGACATATGTCACTTAAAATGATGAGTTGGTGTTGACAGCTTATATCAGCGGGAGCGCAAATGGTTTTCCGCTGAAGCGGATTGGAAGTGCAATTGAACGCCCATAACATTACGTGTAGAAAACCAGACTCAACGACTACGAATTTGAGATAATGGCGTGCGCTATGGTGACATCTTTTTTCCTTAATTCTGACTGCTGCTAAATTAATGACAAGTTAAAGTAAGCTGGGGCAGCTGAACTTTACAGTGGATTATTGTAGAGACTAGAATCGTCTCTGCGTTGTTTGGTTTTGCAAAAAAGCAACAGCAGGCGCCCGTGTGGGAGAAAAAACTGCAACGCGAATTATTAAAAGTTTGAGTAGCTAGTTTTCTTTTTTGACTTCACTTTTCGTTTTCCTTTCCATCTAATCCTGTTTCACGATATCGATTAAAGAGGCTTTTCAAGCTTCCTTTGGCAATTCAGTAAAATGAGTGAATCGTCTTTGAAAGATGAATTATGATAATATCCGCCTACAATCCATCGTAGCATGATGAGTTCTCGAATGATAAGCCGTTTGTAGCGGACTAGAGGAAAAAAAAAAGGTTTCCCCTCAAAAACATGTGTATTCCTCTCTGCGTTGGCTTTATATTTAATTTCAAAATTTTTTCCTTAACACTGTTATTTACTTAAGAAGGTTCATTAGCGAAAACCGACAGATTTAGACTCGTGTTTATCAAGCTTTGTTTGCCTGTTAAGTTCTAATTCATAGCCTTTTCATTTCGGGTTTTCTCTCCTTCTTATGTTGATGTACAGAATGTATAATTAATGCTTTGAAAAAGCTGCTTTAGCTCTCTAACAACCGCTAAGGCTAAACATCAACTGCAAAGTTATCAAGAAAACATACTTAAAACTTGGTAATTTTTTCAATATTTCTTATTTGGAGATAACATACTCACCAAATTCTTCATTCAGATGATTTTTCTGCTGATACAAAGCATTTTCTTCATATCTCCATGTACGTGCTAGCGTAGATCAAAATTTGCAATTTCAACCATGCCAGACAAGCAGTGAACACGAAACATCTTATTTAAGTCGTTCAGAGCCTTTATTTCCTGAATAAATCCCCACTGCTAACAGTGTGCAACACTTGGACTTCACAGTGTTAATTTGGATACCTACCGACGATTCGTATTTGAAATAACATAGCAATTGAAAATCTGTTTGTCGCGGCTTTGATTAGTTTAAACTGCAAACTGCGAGGATTATTAGGAAACTGAGGCAGGTGAAACAATTCGAAAATGCTAAAAATTTCTAGATCTTCTCTATACAAAAACATTTGTGGTATAATTAGAAAAGAAAAAAGTCCGAATACCAGATGTGAAGTTTTCTCTTCTGATATCAGTGACGACCTTGACGAAAACTGCAGTGAAAAAGCTTAACACATTCAAAGATGTTGCGAAATGCTACACTTCAGGTTGGCTTAAATAACCCCATTCCCCAACAACGATGTTTTCAGTAGGGTATGAAGTATTGTCACGGAATGTTTTTCAGCGTGTCAGAAAATTACACTGTGCTATAAATGAGAAATGGTTCACGATTTTCAGAATTTCCCAACAGTTGATAACACTAGACATTCCTTATCAGCCAGGAGGTGTCATCTTGATAGATTACCTAATTCTCCTATCAAATAAACGAGGAAAAGTGTAACAGACAGAAAAGAGATTTTATGACTCAGCATCGTATTACAAAGCGTGTAAAGGGAGAGAATAATTGACAAATCACTAGGTTTGCATATCAGAGAAATCCCGTCTCTTCCTTTAATTCAGTAACTTGGTCATTGCTCTATCGCTGGTCAACTCAAAGAAATAAACCGTAATATATAGACTCGTGTTTTTTTTTTAAGAAGCAGTATCGTAACTGAAATCGATCAAACATTTAACAATGATACTCTGGAGTAGGACAACAAAGAGGAACACAGGTGTTTGGAGATAGGGATGATTAAATGGGTTGCAAATGGAAAATTTCAAAAAAAAAATTAAGATGCAAAATTCTATAATTGAGTCACAGATACAAGCAATTTCCATCGCCAGAGACACTAAACCATTTTAATTCACCCACCCCCCATTGTATGTAAGTAACTTGATGACCTTTCTCTCAAGCAAAACTCCCAATATCAAATCAGGTAATGGACTTACAAATTATTCTCGTCACGTTTATCAGAAAATGTAAGTGAGTTTCGAAGACAGCTAAGAGATAAATTGAAGTGGTTGGCCCTAAGCGGAGCCACGCAGTCCCAATGTTTCAATACAGTGAAGTTATCAGTTTCCGAATTTACACGGGCAACATCGGTAAATGAAACATCCAGATATCAATATTTCTGAGTGAATCTTTCCAGAAAACGGATTCGCCGAACAGATTTTCTGCCAAGCATAAGCTCTCCATAAGTTAAATCTACATGTATTGACGAATTCCCAGTGCTGCAAAAGTTGCTTAGATTTGAATCAACCCCTTAAACATTTTTATTATTCCGCAAAATATCTTTATTTCGGTTCAAGGTGTAAGATCAGCATGTTCTGCATTGTCAAGCTACGTATTGGTAAATGTCTATGTGTGAATTTCAAATCAACTCTCAGAATCCTGACATTCCCTCTCTGACGCACGTCTTAATTCACTTCAACAAGAGTCACTTAAGCCAACGCCTTTTCAATTTCCTGTGAAACAACTTTCAACTCTGAATCAAACAATGCACAGTTGAATCTGTGTTAAGCATTACCGTATTAAGCGATCACACCTGTGTAAGCGGTCGGTTGTCAAAGTCCCGAACTTATTTCCCCGAAATCACTGTAATTTTCACCTCCATTAAGCGGTCACCTCTACCAAGCGGTCGCGGTCGACCTTGGAGTGAAACGGCCTTATTGTATTTTTTTTTACCTGTATTGAGCAACTTACAGCAAAAATATCCAGATAAAACTAGGAATAATCTCTCAAGGGAAATTAAATCCATGTTTTTCTCCTGAAATCAAAGTTAGTAGTATTATTGAGTGAGTTTTTGTACATTATAAGGTCAATTATGGACGGCGTCTTTTTATCGTATCCAGGAGCCAAGTAATGGGCTCTTGTCGTTTCTCATTTTATTCTTTTTCTTTGCGACCTATATTTAGCGTTAAACCTGTATTAAGCGATCGCCATTGCTCGTGGGTGATTGCCTAATACAGGTTTAACTGTGGTTATATATTAATTTGTAATGTTCTAGATCCCTAGATTTATTGTAAGATTATTTACACCCTTCAGTCAGAAGACTGTTTGATGTGGACATGTTGTCTGAGTGATAACACTGCTCTTGATTTGAAAATGAAGCTTTTTTAATGATCCCACGCCAATTGTTACGGATTGGCGTACTCACTGAAGATCGCCGGTTATGACTGGTCGAGGGTGATGTCATGATGTCAAATAGGACACTGATTCGCTAATTTTTATAATGATCATGATCGCCACTTGTCGATTTTCTGAAAAAAGGAAAAAGATAAACGGGTCGAGAAGAAGACGCAATTATTCTAAAACTCACCTCAGTAATTACTCTAAAGCTCAAAAATAGATAACTGTTGTGTAAGGTTTTACTAATTATGTTACTCCGAGATTTTAGGTGCCATACAAGTAATCAATGTGGAGTGATTACACAAAATAGCTCAATATCATAATGCAAGCTGCGTCTTAGGTGATTGCGCTTTACAAATGATCTATGAGAGGATTAGTTTGCCTTTCCATTCATCTCAAATCAAAATTTGTTCTCATTTAGGCAGAGCGACGCCAACCGAGGGCACTTAACGGAATCATCACATGGAAACCTGAGCTCGATGACTACTTGAATAATTGACTTAAATGACTCAGATACCATAACAGAAAACAACGTGCAACATTGGACAGGAATAAAAAAAGGTAAAACTAAGGGTATTATAGATAGTACTGGTTTGCTATGCCAGAATATTGAGATTTCAATGGTACTTTGTTAGCAATTTTGTGAGTGATTGTAGCTAGAGTAGCATAGAGTTTCAGCCATGAATCTAGAAAGTCAGTGTATGGTCGCTGTGGTTTGAAACATTGCGATCAGTTCTAAGGCTTATATATCAAAGAAAGGTCCAAAAGGAAACATTAAAGAGAGTATCGTTACTTTGCTTCAATATACTTCCCTGTCATAAATAGCTCCTTGCATTAATGTGATGAAGCGACACCTGGAACAATATTATGAAGTTGTTATGACTAATTTTTTTCCTTGGTCTAGAGTTTTCAAAGAGAAGTCTCGAATTTTCAGTCATTCATTACCTACTTTAAATTTTATTGCTGATACAAACCCAAACATTATTCGCGATGTTATATTACACACGCTTAGGAGCCCTGATTAAAAAGGAAGTGTGCTAATTGCAAAAACCGAAATGTGTCCTTAAAATATTTATGAAGCTCTCGATTCCTTCAAGAATTTTTGCTTGAGTCCTTTATTTTTGTCTGGTTTTCGTAGTTGGCTTTGGGAATAAGTTCTAGATAATTTAGTCTTTACAGTTCTGCTCGTTCGTTTCCCGTCAGCAGATCTATAAAAAAAAGTGATAACAACAAAGTTAGAATCAGCTCTCAATGATATGGTCTCTTCCTAATGTAAAATTTAAGATCGGACACACACTGAATGTAAAGTTGGAAAGTGAAGTCCTGCTCACGTCTCACTCGCATCAAAAAGTGAAAATAACACGTCACGAAAAAATTGGAGAAACAACCAGTTTCACGTATCGCAAAAGGCAAAAAATTCACAATTCGTATTTTCTCTGGTCATGAAAATATAAAAATTCTTAATCCCTAATCACGAAATGATACCTTCCTCCTGTGATATCCACCTTGTATCATATGAAAGACCTGCTCAGAAACTTTAATTTGAATGGTCACCCCGAAGGATTTATATCCACACTCTAACAAAAGAGAATCACTTTGCTGTGCACAATCAGAATGGATAATACGCGAGAGTACTGCCTATAAGCTTTCATATGAATGGCCACTTAAAACACTGAGGATGGCACCAGTTTGTGCAGAATGATATTTGAAACTTAGTGGGGGTCAAGCTGAATCACTTAATTTTTGGCATAGAGTTAAAAGCGATGTTCTCACCTGGTTCGGAGAAGCAGTGTACCACTTATAACAGATTGCTTGGAAGGGTTAAACCAACGTCTCCCGCAGTCAATGCTACATTCAACAGAGAGTCCGGGAAAAGCCACATTGGTAGAGAGAACACCATTGTCGATCCTATGTGAACAAGTGAATTGTTAAACATTTCGAAAAAATGCCAGTCCATTCTAATGAATTTTTCTACGATCATCGGCCCTGATCTCGTTTTGGTACTTAGTCATCACTTTGGGAGAGACTTTGTAAGGGTGAAGTGGTTTGCCACAAAGCATTATGCAGTGAGTGACTTATAAAAAGAATCAATAGTCGATCTATTTTTTTCTCCCACGTGTCACATTTCGCTTCAGTAATCTTTTTAACAAAAAACGGATCAAGCAGACAGACAAAGTCCTCGATAAGGGCCTTCTTCCCAAGGGAATCTCTTCCAGCTATTTTTTTAGTCGAAATATCTAAGCTCCCAGGAATAGTGTCACATGTGCCCGTGTTTCTTGCAGGTAATCTTCAGAATAAAGAGGGACCGCATGGGTTTAATAACGTGTTTGTTTTTCAAATAAATTCGTGACACTCGAGTATAGTGATTTCTACTTCCTGTGGAGACTGATCGCAACTTATTTGAAAAAGGATTTTTCTCAGACTCAAGCCTTCGTTGGAGATTAACTCTCAGCCTAATCTTAATTCTCTTGCTTAAATGTGTTTAAATGAGAAAGGAAACTGATACCTGGCCCCCGGAGGAGGAATGTGATAAGCAATACCCAGCTCGTCCAAACGAGCAAGTTCTTTATAGCCAAGAGTGTTCGCAAACATAGCCCAGCTTTTATTCTTCATTTTGTTTCGTTTCACTTTATTTCTTTCATTTTCCCACAGATCTTGATGCCACGCTCTTTCGGCGACAGCGAGAAGTCTTGGAAACGTCATGGATTGAAACTGAGAGGGGGTCCGTATTGTCTCTGACCAGATGACCCCAGCTAATCCTGTATAGGACATGAAAAAGAGAGTAGCATTGATTGCGTGCCGTTATGCCTAAAATAAATTAACCACAATGGGCAGTCAGAACTGAAAGTTAAGTTGGTAAAAGGCGAGGGTAAGCGAGCGTAAGTTTTGCATGTAACTCATAGCTTAGAGGCGGGCGAGTCTTGACAAATCAGAGAACATAGTTAAGCAAACAATGCAATCGCGGATCACTTTCGATATTGAGTTGAAACCTGCTTCGTTAGCTATTTTACACAACTGTACGGTGGATTTTTAAGGCGCAGGAGGTAATTATTGGTTAATCAATAATTCATGCTTGTTTTGGTTTTGGGGACTAGTGCTGCAGTTGTGGTCTCACGGAATAACGGGGTAGTGTAGACGATATTGATATTCAAAATGCCTCGTGCCCAATCTGCGATCTATCTCAGAGATGGCTTGATTTAAGCAAAAAAGTGTCAAAAATCGTTTCAGTGAAGGCTAACTTAGTGGAAAATCTTGGGAACAGTGTGGCTGGCGAGCACCCAACAGAGGAGCTGAAAAAATTTTGAAGAGCAATTATATCTTCCACGCTGTCATCAACGAGTAAAAAAAAAATTGAAAGAACACTCACCGATAATGTTCTCAAGTTTTTGTGGTTTTACACAACCTCCAAATATGCTACAGTAATCGCCACTTGGTTCTCCTTTGTCGTCTATTTCAAAACTGTCATACAAATGTTCAGGCATAAATCCGAATGCCTTGCGAGTGTTTGTGTACCGTGTGGCCCAATACAATCCTCTCTCTTCTGGGTCCGGTTCATGTGCGTGATCAAAATAAAGGTGAGACGCTGGAGACATTACCACCTGAATTGAAAAGATGAGACCATAAAGTATTGATTTATTGAGGGGCCGGGGAGTGATACCTATCTATGTTGTGTCGGAAGGTTGGAGAAGTCAGTGAATCCACACATGATTGTCCACCATAATCAATTTTTGCTCCAATTTTGACCCCTTTTTCTTGTCTCATAGATCATTTAATATTTTCTTTAAGGACTAGTAACTAGGTTGATATCGTACTACACTGTGTATGGTCAGTCGATTATCACTATTAATAATACAATTACCACATCGCATGTCCTCTTTTAAAAGATTTTGAACAAACCTTGTACCCTTCATTGGCTAATCTGTAACCAAGATTAACAGTGTCTCCCCAGACATGGCCATAACTTGAGCCACTTTCTAATTTCGTTTTCACTATATGGGATTTTGAACGATCTACCCATCCATCGTCCCACAGCATTAGTTTGACACCGTATTTCTTAGCGATTCGAGCGACCCGTTTGGTGAAAAAGGCTCTCCGATCCAGATGGGTAGACCTCGACTTAAACTTCTCTGACAGCCTTTGGCAGGCAGTAGACAGATTCCATGCTCCCACGGGAACCTCGTCTCCTCCAAGATGGATAACTTTGAGTGGCTGAACCCCTTCATGTATGGCCTTGACCTCAAGAACCAACTTTTCCACAAAATCATATGTTGCCGCTATACATGGATTTACAGCATTGTTGAAAAAGAACTGCCCTGATTGATAACTTGATCTATCCTTCAGATCATTCAAGTAAAACCTCAGCCCTTCTTTAAATTTGCCTTCACTTAGATATTTCTTGTATCGAGCTTCCATAGCAGTGATAGCAGCAGTGGAATGACCAGGAAGGTCAAATTCGGGAATGATTTGAATATGTCGAGCATTAGCATATTTTAAGATCCCTTTGTAATCCTCTACGCTGTAGTAACCACTACCAGAAGTGTTTCTGAAGGGACCTGATCCTAACTGAGGTTTAAGGCAGTGAGTTTCTGTCAGATCATGACATCTTTGTGACGCAACCTGGTAGTTTATAAAAGAATGTAGGGAATGAATGGCTCAACATCCAACTTTCAAGTTTTAAACTCTTAAGCTTTTTCTATGAATAGATTATTTCGAAACTAGACAGCTAGTAGTTAACGACTGAAACCAAGGAATGTGAGTAATCAGATTATACAACCTAAGTTGACGATATCTCCATATGATTAATAATAAATAGAAAAATAATCCGTCCTCAACTCCCATATCCTTATTGCTCTCTCTAAATTAGTACTAGCGGGAAACTACTTTTAATGATTCCTCAACTAAGTAAGCACTTGTGACATGGGAAACTCTGGTCCCTGTTGTATCTGTTACCTTCACTAAAGGTAACATGGGAAATTTTTACTATCTACTCCAAGGTCTGGCCAGAAGGGAGATTCCTGTAAACAGAGAGTTTTCAGAAACACCTCGCATTTTGTTTTCCTCTTGACCTCGTCTGCATATCTCCATGCCCGCCCTTGTCTAAATATCTATTCGATTTATGCAATTGTCAATGCACAATACCTATTCACCTATCCACATATATACTGATCTGCGCGTCTTAGTAGCTCTCTATTCGACTTTCTTTTTCTCGAATTCATCATTCCCCTTTAGACCTACTTCTGTAAGTTCAGGTAATCCAGGAATCTCCAGACGCCATCCTTCGTCATCGGTCAGGTGAAGATGAAGCTTGTTCAGTTTGAACATTGCCATTCCATCGAGGATCCGCTTCACCTCTTTCGTAGGAAGAAAATTTCGAGCAACATCTATGCTCAAGCCTCGATACTCATATCTTGGAGCATCTTTAACCGTAACCCGGGGTATCTTTCCGTTCCTGATGATACTCAGGAGCGACTGAATCGCCCAGAACACTCCCGCAGGAGATGCACCAACGATTGAGACTACTTCTTTGCGTGGGTCAACCTTCATGGTGTAAGATTCATCACTGTCTCTTTTTTCATACTTTGTATCAATCGTTACCTTGCCAATCCTGAGCTCAATGAATTTACGTGATGGTGCCCCACCATCGTTGAGTTGCATCTTAAGCTTCTCTGTGGAGAAAGTCTTCATGGTAAGGAGCTGCTTATAATAGCAACGATAGACAATTTATTTGAGATCCAATCAATTTGCAAGAAATGAATAAACAGCTTTTGGCAACTGGTCGCTCTTACTCTTACTCCCTTATTCCACTTTGTTAACTTAATTCATGATTTCAAGGGGTCTTTGGTAATTTTTTTATCAAGTTAGTGTGACTTTTGGCTTGTACATGCAAAAATAGATATACAAAGATTGCGCTTTAGTGTCAATGCGAACTGAATATCTTCAGTGACAGTGGTCCTTCACCTCATGCCCCCACCCTTAAAAATTTTCACTCAGATCATCTTGAACTGAACATACCTGACAGATATTGACCTTCATCTTCCAAACCTTTTTGTGAAATTACCATCCATTTTCCATCTTTTAAATCCATCATTTTGAAAGAACTTCCATTCTTTAAAACCGCAGGGGTAGGTAAAATGAGCTTACCGGGCCCTTTCAGATCAACTACGTTGTTCATATCAAAGCGTTTCTCTGGAGTGAAGGGATTAAAGTTGTCCAGTTCCGAACGTTTCCATTTCAAAGCTGAATCAAAACTACCAACAAATTTTAAACTTTCTCCCTTTGTGCTTTTAATAATTCTTGGCTTTAAACCAGGCGCAGTAATGTACCAGTTGGGCATGACGTCTGTCTTGGCAACTATTGAACCATATGCGGTGAGATCGAGCTTAGTTTTCCCACCAGGAACCAAGTCCAAAAAGGTTTTAGTAGGTTTTATCACTTGCTGATACCCATTGACGTGTGAGACAGAAATCTCCTTTCGGCTCATTACAAGAGGATCTGCTCTGTTGCTCAGTATTCTAAGACAGCTGAAGTATATTGCCCAATTTCCAGAAGTGATGTTATGCCTGCCTTTATTGGTAAATGTCAGGCGAATGTGACATGCTCCTTCCTTATTGGAGAGAACGTCGAATTGGATATCCAGACAGGACGCTATGTCGTCTAAATACGCTTGATCCACTGCCAGGCAAATTACTGCAGAATATAAAAGTAACTTAAAAGTAACTGGAAAATTCATTTCCACTGGTAAGCTAACCAAGGTCTCTAACAAATGTGAGACAACTAGTGTTATCCCCTGAGTGATTCCCAGTTGAAAGCAGAAAACGGTTTAGGAGTGTTGCCAAACTTTCGACTAAGCCGAGGCGCCATACAGAATTTTTTCGCAGACTACTCACGACACCTGCTATAATTCTGTGTAACAGTCTCAAACACTGAACGTTACATAACTACGCTTCCTTAAAGTGTCGGAAATCCTTTTCACTGACTAAAAAAGGCTTTCCACTATGCTTTAAAAATAGTGAAACTGCTGCGCTTCGTTGAGCAGCTCCAGAAGTTGCTATCCTATCGCAATAAAGAAACTATTAGTGAATGATACTTTTTAATATTCTTTCCAGCAATTTTAAGCAACACTTGCCAAGTGATACTTTCAACTTAGCGTCAAACTATTTTCAACTTGAATAAAGGGGGTAAGTTTCTAAAGAAAATGGTGCTGCATCGGTGGGAGAGTAATTGGTCACCGTAAAGAGTTTAAAGCTGATGTTTCGAGCGTTAGCCCTTGGCCAATCGCTCTGACGAAGGGCTAGCGCTCGAAACGCCAGCTTTTAAACTCTTTAGGGTGGCCAATTTACGTTATCAACTCAGTTCTTAACACTAAATTACTCAATTTTCAACTTGATTGGAACTAAAAAAGATCCAGAGATAAACCGCCCAAAGAGGAACAAATATGGCAAAGGATTGAAAAACTTGCCACAAATTGTAACTGGTGAAATAGAGAAACCGTGAAGGCTTCACTTTATAAGGTATAGTAACTGTGACGAAGCTTCTCTAGAAACCATACAAATTAAAAAACAAAGGCACTGAGCTGGCCATGCAAGATCTTATACGTGAGATAATTATAGAAAAAAATCTTTTACGAAATCTAACGCTCCCTTTTTTGACCACTCGATCAACTTTCGACTATTATCTCAGCATTCGTTAATATTTGGTCCACACATTGATTGATGTTGGTCAATAATACTGATATCAACCGAGAAAAAGTTAACCAAGCGTCAAATGCGGACCTGTTGTTATTCAACAGGTGCTACAGGACTGGATGTAGATGCAACCGTTCGAGTCCATCCCAGTAAGAGCTTCAAAGTGTTTCTTTGGGATTTTCCACAGTCTGGCTTCCGAAATTCCAGTCCGAAAACGCCTCCGATCTTGTCTACCGGGTAGCCCGCTATTTCAAACGAAAATACTGAGATATTCTAAGGGGGCGTGTGTTTCGATGAGAACCTGCAAACCCAACCAGCCCGTGCAAAGTGCAAGTGCAAACATGGCAGTGATAACTAAGCATATTAATGAAGGTCCTAGAGGTCAACGGAAAGGGCAAAACGGTAGGGCTGAATTTATGCTTTAGTCCTTGAAGACTTACGAGGAAACTATCCCAAGACGGCAAAGATTCACTTCGGTAAACGAATGATGCCATTTTTAAATTGTTAGAAGTCAAACAGCAGCGAAAGACTGACCTCCACAGGTAATGTTTGTTAAATATAAGAGGGGAAAAAAACTGTTATACAAGCAAGAACAGAAAGAAATACTGTCAGGATAATGTAGGGAATCTCTACTAACCTGGTGTTAAAATAAGATATGAGAACATGCCAGGAATAAAAAAAAGCCATTTCCTAAGCTTCGTTGTGAACATGATGCAACTGAGTTCCGACATCAGATTTTGAAAGCTGTTTTCAGAGGCAGTTTTATTTGCGATGGTTTCTCCCGTTATCTGCTCCACAGCGCGATGTCAGACTGTTCTTGAACGGCAGTAACCTCGAATTTTTGCCTCCCGGCACACAATCTCTCGAGATCAGAGCTCCTTTGAGATTTTTTCCTTGATCTTTCGATTAAATTCCTCGGTGTATAAAATGGATGGATCTACAGCAAGATTCCTTCGAGGTAACAACCTTGGATATAGAAGACTCTAAAATTGATGAATCTTTAGTAGGTTATTTCCCCAAGTTTTCTTCCCTTGCTTTATATCTCATAAACAAAGGAGATCAGTAATTACCGAAATAATTGTGCCAGCTATGGTTAACGTCAAAATCATATCCGTACATATACATTTATATTCAAACCTTTCATGGTGGATTTGTTTGCCTCAGCGTCAATACATTTATTGTTTTTGTTGCAGGGTGTATAATTTCCGGGTCAGTGATTCTAGTCAAGTAAAGACCTTTTTCAGGCTCCAGAGCTAAGTTGAAGTGCGACATGGTCAATGGAAAACAGCGGTTAAACGTTTGCGCATGCGCGAACGTTGTAATGGCGTGTCATGAGGATGTCAGAAACATGTTACTTGACAAGAACAACCTGCCTGGAGGCGTTGAAATGGGATGAGTTGCTCGTTTGGTTAGACGTGGAAAATAATAAATTTACTGTTGACACAGAATTAGCCCCCTAACCAGACATTCTTAAGGCCCGTCACTGGATATTGCAACACGGGATATTAAATGTGGTCACCCATCCAAGTATCAACCTTAGCCAAAAGGGCTTAAGTTCAATGAAAAGCGCAAGAGCGTGGGTAATTATCATGCAAGACTATGATGTGGACGAAGGTTGACGGAAATTTAGACGTAGTCTGCCTTTGGCATCCTACTCACCGCTGACCAAGCGTCTTCTATTTACGAGTTAACAACGGTGTAAGGAAACGGGCATGCACAGTTCTTACCCAAAGCAAGGCTATTAAGCACAATGTTTTACACGGAATTCTCTTCTTCTGAGGCATAATGAAGTTATTTCCTGTAAAGTCAAAACTTTTCTTCAGATTCGTGTGGCTCTTTTACATTGTTGCTTCACAAGGGTTTTTCGCTTGGTAAATTAGTTTCGCCTATATTTGCGTCAAAATTAATGTAGCATTTGCTTTGGTACTGTTAGACTACCTCTGCAATCAGTCTCTCTAAGTGCCGATATAATTCACTCCATATCGTTCTTCAGCCTTGCAGTCTCTCAGAAGGATATAAGCCAAGTAGAGGAAAGATGAAGACACTTTCAGTCTTATTTCAAATTTATTTCATTCAATGTAACCTTCGTTTCGCTTTTTTATTTCAGTTTGCAAACTAATATTGCTTTCTTGTGTTCTGCTTCTTTCTAAGTTTGAATTTCCACGAGCCTACTCATCCGCCGCATATCCGCTGACCTGTTAACAAACCAAAAGATTAGGCTCGTTACTTTAGATCACACACTCACTTTTTTTGAGCACTAACGAGAATCAATCCTGAGACTAAGAAAACAGACAATATTTTGAAAAAAATTGTTTGAACTAGAAACGATGAGCATGTCATCAAAATGTGCTTCTTCTGCAAATCAAGTTTGGACTTTCCAGCGGTCGGGGTTAAGCGCTATCCTTGCAGAATTACGGCAGTAGACTACGACAGCACAGCAAGAAATCTCGCAGGTTGACGCAGGATTACCATTGAGAAGTGAAATTTACCCCTCCCTTCTCCAATGGTAAAACTGAACACATCGACCACACCTCTCAATCATTACTCAGGGCACCGTGATGTGGCAAAAGGTAGACAGCGACTAAAATTGCTTTTGCTTTTTATTCAAATGGGATTAAATCTGTCTTTAACACTCAATCACCTGGTTCCCAATAGAAGGTGACCAGACAATGTCATCCCATCACCGACGTCGCTCCAAGATTTCCCTCCGTCAGCACTGTACTGGATCACAAGTCCAGGGATGGCGGAGTTGACCTCAATTTTTTGGTGTGCAACCCTGACAGAGAATATTCAAAGTCAGAGGTTGTAACTTACCTTTTGAAATTAATAAATTAATGAAGAGAGCTTCCGAATTGCCAAGCAAATAAAATTTTCTCAATGTATAAAGTTAAATGCTTCATTGTATCAAAGATTTCGAATGCTGAAAGCCAAAAGAATTACCTCGCGCCAGGAGGAGGGATATGATAATCTATGTTCATTTTATCCAGACGTGAAAGTTCCTTGTGTCCCAAGCTGTTAGCAAATGCTTCCCATTCCATCCTCCTCACTCGATTCCGTTTCACCACGTCAGTTTCATCCTCGAAACAAGCCTTGTGCCAGGCTCTCTCAGCCAGTGCTAACAGTCTAGGATATATCATGGACTGGAGCTGAGTCGGAGTTCTGACAGTCTCTGACCAGAGCGCGCCAGCCATGCCTATAGAATTAAAAGAAATAAAACTACGTCACAGATAAAAGGGTAAGAGGCTTTATGCCTGATGTTCCATTATTATTGCCGGACCTTAAAACGCTCTCTCAGAATGAAGTAATACTGCAGAAATTGGTCATATTGTTGCTCCTCCTGGGAGAAACGCTCATTCCAACGTCCTCCACCTTAGCATTGCAAACTGTGAAATTTTTCTGAAAGTTTACTGTTAGCCGTGCATACTACGGGTCAGAGACAGAAGAAACTTTTTTGCCCAAGAGCAGAAAAGAAGGACACGTCCAGTGCGTGAACTAGTAGCCAATGGTCGAGCCTGGTACGTTAGCCACTAGACCACCGCGTCTATCTCTCTCTCACTCTTACTGACCCTAAAAAAGCTTTCAAATGCGCATTTCTATACCTACTATGTGATAAAAGTATCCTATTTTCATGACAGAGACCTACCGGAAGGATTTCTTTTCACTCAAGCAAGACAATATGTGACGTAATGAGGGGTGACGAGACCGTATGTGATCTGCTATGACGTAATATGGTTTAATCTGTTTGAGCTCACGTGATCCACAACTGAGATGAGTATTACCTGCTATATTTTGAGGTTTCTTTAAGGGAACACATTTTCCTTTGTACATCTCCTCACACAAGTTGATAATTGGATCTCCCATCCTTGTAAAGTCAGCATTAGCGTAAACATCATCCGGCATGAAACCAAATGTCTTTCGAGTGTCAATGAATCTGGGAGCCCAGTAATATCCCCTTTCCTCTGGATCAGGCTCGTATGGGTGATCAAAATACAAGTGGGTTGCCTGGGTCAACACAACCTGGAGAGTGGGAAAATGATGAACTCTAACTGAGTAATTGCAATGGAAAAATACCAGGACACTTTTACTTGGTGTGGGCGTTGGCGAGTAATAGTGATATGGGAACCTCAAAATGCTGAGTGTATTACTTCGGGGAAGAATCGATCTAAGGGACTTAAATAACCTTCATAGGCCTTCTTTAAATGTTAGCGCTTTTTGACTCACTTCAATAATATATTTAGGACGTTTTTTGTGCGATCAAAACTTTATTCTTAATTTATGGCGTTTAAGTATGAAAGGGCATGATCAAGTGAAAATTGTTTCTAAAAGCAAAAATGATGTTTCCAAAATGCCTTGCATATGAGCGTGAAGTGACAAGAAATATCGCCACTCTCCCGGATGAACTAGTCCACTCATCATAGGAATAAAGGGGTAAGTTTCTAAAGAAACTGTGGTGCTGCGTCGGTGGGAGAGTGAAGCAGGTAATTTAGTGTTAACAACTGGGTTGAAAACGTAAATTAGCCACCGTAAAGAGTAAAAAAGCTGACGTTTCGAGCGTTAGCCCTTCGTCAGAGCGATTAGAGGAATTGTGGGTTGTGTGTGGATTTATATGTAGAAGGTGGAGCTACGCCATTGGTGGGAATATTGTGACGAGAAAACAGGAATAAATTAATTGAATGAAAAACGCTCGTTGATTCCGTGGGGATTAAGGGTGCCGATTTCAAATATAAATTTTTGTTCTAGTGTTTTACGGCTTTCCGAACTGCCTAAACAGCATATGGCAGTTTGCGGCCTTTCCTTACATCTAGGCAGTTCGGAAAGCCGTAAAACACTAGAACAAAAATTTATATTTGAAATCGGCACCCTTAATCCCCACGGAATCAACGAGCGTTTTTCATTCAATTAATTTATTCCTGTTTTCTCGTCACAATATTCCCACCAATGGCGTAGCTCCACCTTCTACATATAAATCCACACACAACCCACAATTCCTCTAATCGCTCTGACGAAGGGCTAACGCTCGAAACGTCAGCTTTTTTACTCTTTACGGTGGCTAATTTACGTTTTCAACCCAGTTGTTAACACTAAATTACCTGCTTCACTCATCATAGGTTGCGTCCCCGCCACCCCTCCCCGCGCGCGATTTTTACCATGTTTCCCAGACAATTCGTAGGAAAAGGAACTTGATTGAAAAGGATCGTGGTTTGTTGTTGTGAGATGTTGTGAAGTTGGGCATACGCACGTAACATCTTACAAAATCTAAAATGTTGCAACCAAAATTTGACCATTTTCAAACTTGATCCAACACCATCCAACATCTCAGCAACATGAGTGGCCAAACATATGCAACAAGTTATACGCAACAATGTTGCAAGATGTTACGTTGAAATGTTGCGTACATTTTGCCAGGCCGTTTTCTTGCTAAAAAAGACAAATCCCACCTTGTAATCAGCATTGGCCAGCTTATAAGCTCGATCTCCTTGACCCCATTCCCACACATTATCCCAAGCATAGGCGTACACGTTCCTGTTCTTCATGTAGCTCCTATCATAAGGGGTGTCTTTCACTCCTAGAACTCCGTCTTCCCAAGCACCAAGATCAAGACAGTATTTTGAGCTCACATCAGCCACTCGTCGAACGAAGTACTCTTTCAAGTCTTTTACAATGGTAGGACTTGTAAAGTTTAATCCCAGTGTATGCGCAAGTTGTTTGCAAGCGGGAGACTGTGTCCAGGCGCCATGTGCCACCTCGTCGCCACCGAAGTGGAAGACCTCGATACCAAAAAGGTGACAATAACGTATAAAGAAAAGACACTCTACCTACCAACCTTAAATAAGCGGTTGCTCAAGATAGGTGGTCGCTTAAGAGAATTGGGGTTTTAAGGGGATATTGGCACATAGATTTAAACGCTTTGCCAAAATAAGGGCGTGATCGATAAGTCACTACCCACTCACCCAGAAGTAAGGTAGCATTTTGTGAAGAAGTTACCTACAGAAGCTCAAATTGTTTAACAAAATGCAGCGTGAAGTTGACGCTAAAATTGTGCGTAGTCGCTTACGAGAGGTTCCTGCTATAATGATTACACAGGTAAAGTTTTGTTAGTATGAAGAAGCATCCCGAAGAGTTACCTTCAGTGGCTGAATGTCCTGATGCATGTGCCTCACACTGATCACAATGTGCTCAAGGAACTCGTACGTGGATCCCAGACATGGATTGATAGCATTGTCTGTAAAGAACTGCACAGAAAGGTACTTTGACGTGTCGAGAGGATCTGACAAAAGGTACTGATCTGCTTCAAACGAGTTCCCCATGGCAGCCTGTTTCTTCTGTCTGGCCTGCATAGCCTTAATTGCGGCATGGCCATGACCAGGCATGTCAAATTCTGGGATGACCTCCACATGCCTCTCTTCTGCATATTTTAATATCTCGCGGTAGTCGTTCACGCTGTAAAAGCCTGTGCCAGAGTTACCAGTAGCTGGACCGGAACCGAGCTGAGATCCAAGACATTTTTCTTCTTGGGGGTCATGGCACCGTCTTGATCCAATCTTTAAAAGAAATATTACAGCTTCAACTGATGTTCATATCAGCTAATGTAAATGCATTCTGATCATGGTTTAAAGGTGACTATGCCATGAAAACTAAAATTAAATTTTGAAAGCAAAGTGAAAAAATTATTAACTGTTCAGCAAAACTTTTGAAATTGTTACATTGCAAACTCTGTCAGATCTACGTCACGGATGAAATGGGGAGTCTCCATACGAAATCAACTCGCAAATCTGCCTCTTGTTTGTTATATATATCACAACTTATAATCTGCTCTCTAAATGTCGCAAGGTCTTTCTGTCAAACCTCAGTAAGTTCAGGCAATCCTGGAATTTCAAGTCTCCATCCTTCATCGTCAGTGAGATGAAAGTGGAATTTATTTAGTTTATACATTGCCATGGCGTCGATCATCTTTAGAACCTCGCCCTTAGGCATAAAGTTTCGCCCAACGTCAAGTTCCATACCACGATACTCGTATCGCGGTGCATCGTTTATAGTCACGTGAGGTACCAGGCCATCGGGCTCATCCAGGCTGAGTAGGGACTGAATTCCATAAAAGACTCCTGTTGCTGAATTACCAATGATTGATATGCAGTGCTTACTGGAGTCGACCTTTAAGCTGTAGGCTTCTTTGCTATCGGATCTTACACCATCGATTTGAACTTCACCCATCTTTAACTCCAACTTTCGAAACGAGTTCAAATAATCCATTTGAATACCAAGTTCACCTGTAGAAGGTAACGCGCTTTTAACACTAGACTTAAAAAACAGTTTGTGATTTTTTTCAAAGTTTTGAAGTTTAAGGTGTATAAAATGAAGCATTAAGTAAACAATTTAGGTGACTTGCCATCTTTCACTTCTTGAAGTTTAGAGTAAAAAAACATCCACATTACCTGCTAAGAAACTGGCCTCCTGCTTCAAATCCGCACCAGCCACAATCGACCAGTCACCAGTCCTTAGGTTAATCTTTTTCGACTCATCAAGGCCGAGAATTTCCTGTGGACTGGGAATGATTAACTGTCCAGGCTTTTTCAAATTATTAATATCGTTGATGGTGTATCGCTTCTGTGGTGTGTATGGGTCGTACTTGTCAGATGGAATCCGTTTCCATTTTTTCGGCGAGTCAAACGGACCGACAAAAGATAAATCTTCGCCGGAAGTACTGGTAATTGTGCGGGCCTGCAATCCTTCAGCGGCGATATACCAGTTCGGCATAACATCCGTTCGAGCTACATTCCAGTTCTCTGCGTCAAAATCCACCATCAAGGACTGGAAACCAGCCAAGCCTGAGAAGTTAGCAGTTGGCTCAAACTTGTGTTGACAGCCATTTATATGTGTTACTTTGATGCCATGGCTACCGGGGATGACGTACCCACTTGGATTGTGCTTTGTGTGGGCTGGCTCGATTACCCGGATGTGGCAGAGATAAATGGCCCATGGTCCATTGGGAATCGCTTCTGAGCCTGAATTTTCCAGGGTCATGCGGACGCGGTATGACTTCCATGTATCCTGAAAGTTATCAAGGACGTCATAGCGAATGCCGAGGTTGGCTGCGATGTAATCCAGCGTCGCTTGCTCCAAGTTTTGGCAGAGGGCTAGCAATGACCAGAAATGATAGCATAAGCCTTTTTTTTCCTCTCTTAAATACTGAAACTATCACTGAATTAAATAAAAAGAGAGACCCGGCGTGCAACGTCTCAGAAGGACGGTGCTTGAATAATAAGTACCCGCTATGCTCAACCCTTTTTATCTAAATACTTTAAGCTTAGTTGTCGCAATTCATGAATGCTTTTTTTTAGCGTAAAAATTATGCGGTGACCACGAAAAAGGCATAGAAATCTTTAGTGAAAAGGTTCCGAACTAAACGAAGGACCACACCTACACATAGTGGAAAATAAACAGAAGAACGGTTGTTCATGAGTGGCTCATGATCATGCGTAGCCCAAATTAAAAACAATAATCTTTCAATGTAGTTAGGGAAACCAAAAAGAAAATTCCAACCTTGTACTATTAATCCCAGTAAAACAGCAACGGCAAAATGTCTCTTTCTTGTTTCCATGTTATCTCACCAAAGAGTTCCAGGACTAAGGACGTTTAAGACGATGCCCTTCTTGTAATGTGGGCCGTGGGCAAATTTACACCTGGAATTACGCTTTAACATGTCGCTTTTGCCTTTTTTGTCAGCTGAGTAAACTGACAAACACACAAGGGCATCGATTGGTTTCTCCAATAAGGGGGAGGGAGTGGGAGTCCAAAATTAGCCTTAGAGACGTTTGACAGGTTATTTTGGATTCAAACATTATCACTTCTTCGAGACAAAGAAGGATATTACATGCAGTCATGCGGTCTAAGACTAGAACTCCCCCCCCCCCTTATCCACGCCCTTGATACATGTGTCATCGTTGCAATATCTTCTCACTTGTCACTGTACATCGACAACATCTAAATTCTATGATCTTTTGCAGTTTTTTGCACCAATGACATAGCAGAATTCCAAACATTATTTATCGATGTCCAAGCGACGGTTTGAGGACCGATTAAACAAAAATCATGAGATAGATTGACCCATAGTTCTTATGGAGAACTTTTCAAATACGCTTAACAAAATTGATGGTGCTGTACACTTTACTGTGATATGAAAACCAACACGCTGTAGTAGAATTTGATACTCACTGTAAAAGAGAGCTTGTAACAATATCTCATCTGGGCGGCTGTGTTTTCTTTTGTCCGGAAAAATACCTCTGTTGACAATGTCCTTTTTTTAGAATGATAATGTCACTTCGTGTATTTAACAGGCGAAGGGGAAGATTTTCACAGCAAGTCATCTTGTTAACACAACCAAACAGATGAACAAAGCGGCTAGCTTTCTTCGAATTTGGCATTTTAGAATCATTCTTATCGGCCCTGGGGAGGTGATGTCTCAAATCTTCTCTGGGACCTCAATTTTCTGTCTTTGTTCTAAGCTTTGAAAAAATTAAGCTTTAAAACTATTTCTTTTTCAATACGGGAGTCTTGAAGGAGGGTATACATTTCATCACAAAATTTTGTGAGGTAAAATAGATTGAAAATCTAAATAATGGTCAAGGTGTGACAGAACTTACAAAAAAGATAGGTAACCATTTTAATTTTGACAACAATACTGCACATTTTTTCGTGTGGGGTTAAATTTTTGAGAGAAAGGTCGGCCGAGGCAATGAGCAATTAGCTGTGTGTGAGGAGACCGAGTGTAGAGTTGGCCGCTACGTTGCCGAAGAGGAGTGGGGACGAAAATCCGTCAAGAATAACCGGTCGGTATATGTATCTCTGCCGAAAGGCCCTGAATATAAGTCGAGGTCTGCCATAAAGGACAGGCATTTCTGTTGTGGTCACATGCTATATCCAGCGGTAGATCGCCAAAATTCTGTGCTGTATAAGCGATGCTTTCCAGCCCTTAGCGACACTCTCGTCGATGAGAATAACATCTTGTAGCCGTAGGGAACAGACTTTAGATCATGGCCATAGCACATTAATATGAGAATACTTGTTGAGACGATTTGTTGCTTTTTCAGGCATCAGCGAAATTCAACTCAGAAAAGAAAAAAAAACATTACTTGAGTTTGGAACATCCTTATTAGTTACTTAACGACAACCTTAAGCGTCCCCATTGGACAAGTACTCATTTAACAAAATCCTTTTTACGCAATAAGTCTAAACTGAAGCACCATTTGGTCCCTACTTCAACTGTATGAAACTCGAATTATATAATACAACGTATGTAACGATTACCCAAACAAATTTCTTTTTGAGAAAGATGTTTTTCGTCTTGTCACGAACGTGGAACAAAGAAATAATTCCGAGTACCCACAAGGAATCGAACCACAGACCTTCGGGCAGATTCCGCGCTCCGATGCTCTACCACTGAGCCACAGAGACTCCACGGTGAGCGAGGTCTATTTCGAAGTTCATATGACACGCGTCCTGCATACTGCTAGGATCAGCAGTGTCGATAGCTTAATTTTTGCAGATAGAATTAAGGGAGGTGGTAAGTTTTGAGCTCGATAAAGAAATAGAGAAAGATGTTGCATTTTATAGTTTCTGTTTAAAACTAATCTGCAAGGGCCTGTTTTACTGGATTTCCCTCAAGGTATTATTCTTGTTAGTCAAACGTTTAAGGTAAGTCCTCTCAGGTAGGTTGAGAAGGGTATAAATTTCTCAAAACTAATTGGAAGCATGCGCGGGGGCTCATGCTTCTAAACATGCAGTGATTATTTTGGAGCATGCGCCTTGACGATTGCCAAATTTTTCTAATAATTTGAGCCGCAACGTTTGCCAGTACTCTAATTGGCGCGTGAGTTATCGTAAACCACATATGGACTGTTTTTTATAACGGTTTGTTTTGCCTCATATCATCATGATCAAACCGAGATATAAGTATCTGGTTAGCATTATGGTACTAAATAAGGTTAGAGCCTGAAAACCACACTTTATTTGCTCCTAAACTGTAAGCAGTGCATAACGACATGCGTGGATCCGGAACAAACAGGAGGATTCGTTTTCTATGGTGTAAAACTCTGCTGATATTCATCTTTGTTTTGAACGTGGCTCTGTTCGTCATGTTCAACGGCCTTTTTCTTCACTACAGTGACCCGTTAGGTGAGTGTGCCGCAGTCAAAATGTTTAGCAGTGATTGAAGTAAACACCGAAGTAATTTGAACATACGTTTAAAAGAAGTGATACCCCGAAGCATTTGACCTCTACAATGGTAAATCTTTCAGCTATGCCTGAGCCTTCCCCGTTTATAATGGTGTGATATTTTACAAAATTTTAAAAAGCATCCTTCGAGTGAGTAAAATTTGAACGAAAAGGTGTAGTTTTGATTTCGTTTCAGGCGCGTCTTTGTTGACGATTCATGTTAATTAGCATGACGATTCATCCTCTGTGAGATCACAAAGAGTCATTTCTGAATCGATTCCATTGACATAACCACCATTTTCCGAACATTTCTCCTTAATAATATCTGTCTTTTTTGGCAAAACGATGATGAAGACTTTAAACTTTATAAAAAGGATATCTTCGTTAAATTATCAGTCGCTTTTAACGTCCAAACATTTTTTATTTTCCCATGGTCTGACATTTTCCCGGGAATTCCACACAACATCATCGATACAGTCACATTTCGTCCACAATATCTTGAGAATCAGTGAATTATTTAAATAAAACAGTGAACTTTAGAAAAATTTTCCATTTTTTTATTCAAAACAAGGAAGACATTTTGCCTTTGAAGGTGGAAAGCCCTCGACAAACAATGCATACTTAAGGGAATGAAAGCGTCGCCATTGGTTATCAGACCGAACAAAGTACTCTCCACGATTCCGTAACGAGAATCGATGTAATGAAACCAACAGGGAATAATAATGTATTTTTCATTTACGATTGTTCTACATTGATCAGTTGATGTTTGATTAATTTTCTTTCGTTAGTTTTTTCCGTTTCGTTTGGCCTTGAATCGTTTTTCTGATCGCAAAACAGTAAAAACCAGAGTAAGAGAACTACGTTTAAGTAGTGTAAGTCTTTATCAAACTGCAAATTAAACCTTTTGTTAAACGGTGAGCACGTGTTTTTTTGTCTCGGTTTTGAAGATTGCACTTATTTTAACATCATCTTTTTTTACAGATAGCGATTCTACCAATTTTAAATTTCAAGTTTTAGAAAGCGAAAAGTCCTATGAAAATCCTTATTCAGAAGAGACTGAAGAGAATCCGGTGTTAAGCATAGATAAAATCACACTTCCAGATCAGAAAGAAAATGAAAATTTCCTCATTGATGACGAAGATTATAAAGATGACAACGAAGACGATGATAAAAACGGCGATGGCAATGACAGTCAAATCGACGACGACCAGCGTACTGAAGAAAATGAGTATTACGAGGGTGATAATCATAAAGAAATAAAAGAAGAACAGCAGCAGATAACAGAAGAGAAAGAATTCGAAGACACTGCGACTATCTCATATGGTACTCCGCAAATTAAACTTACCCCACAAGAAGAAGTAGAGGGAGAAGGTGAAGGAGTAGAGGAAAGAGAGGAAAAAGAAGAAGGCAAAGAAAAGAAAGAGAATGAAAATAAAGAGCACACAACGTCTGTCCCACATAATACTCAGAAAATGAACCCTAGCGGTAAACCAAGCTTTTCACTTGACCAAAACGTGACAATTCCTTCGCACTCCCTCACCGTTGGAAATTTTTCTCAACCAACGAAGAAGCCTTCAATCAATATTCCACTAAATGCAGAAACTGCTACAACAGAGGGAGACAAGCCACCTGAAGACAAACCTGCTTTTGTTGCAGCTGAGCCAATTATTCAAGAAGTCTTGGACAGAATAGCAGAAGATATGGAAGTCCGTTTTGAAGTGTTGGAGGATATAAGAAAAGCGAAAGTAGCTTTACGAAATCAAGGAATGAAAGCAATTGATGGAAATCGATGGTCTGTTCATTTTTGTGTAACAACTGGAATGGAACATGCCCATCTTGTGCGCAGGCCAGAAGGGTACGTCCTCCCGAATCAAACGTCAATAAAACTCACACATTTTAATGGTTGTGCTTATAAGTTGGAACCCACAAAGGACTTCAAGCCTATTCTTCCTGGGAACTCGCTAGAATTTTGGGTGAACATCGGGCCAACGATTGCTCGGAGTGATTTGGGACCTCGATGGTACGTTGCTGCAGAAGGGTTGCAACCAAGGGTCATTTCCAATACTGCTGATGAGAGTCTGGACTTTGTGTTCCTTTCGAAAAGAAAAAGATCCTGGGATAGGTTTGGACATAACGATGTGGAAGATCTTGGAACAGCACCTCTTTTGGTGATTCCAACGCCTTTAGAGATTTTAGGATTGAACGTGTCCAGGAAGATTCACATTGATAGCGAATGGGTCGTGGTTGGAGAGCTTGGGTTAGAAAATGAGGCAAAGTTCGTTGCAGGTGATACACGATTTTACTGTCTGACGAGCGTGTTAAGTTTGGTATAGCTTTTTTTCAGTAGAAACTCTAAAATACCAAATAGATAAAAAGGGACAAAAGGCTAGTTATAAAAGAGACCAGATCTCTATTGGTTCATAATTTGCCTCTTCAATTCCTCATATTCAGGTTGTGTAGGGAAAACTTGCGGTGTCATATAAAGCTCAGCATATTTTAAAAGTCAGAGGAAAGTTTTTCAAAGTTTTTAACCTCGTTTAATCCTACATGTAAAATACTTACAGCTGTTTATATCTCTTAGGTTAGGCCTAAAACTTAAATAACTATGTTTAACTTAGCTTGTTAAGCCTAAATTAATCCACGATCCGATTCATTACTCTATACAGATAAGCTACAATTGCAAAAGTTTTTGTCTCAAACAAAGGACAGAAGAGTTATCAAGCTCAGGCTTGATGAGACACAACTCGAAACGACAAAGGATGGGGGAACAAAGTTGAACCAGTCTTCCAGTGAAGCATACCAGCTGACTGTGGATGCTACTGAGGAGTTAATCACCATCACAGGAACTGGAAATGCTGGTGTGTTCTATGGTATCCAGACTCTTCTCGCTCTTATGGATGACCAAGGCTTGGTTCCCCAGGTCTCAATAAGAGATTCACCTCGTTTTCCGTACCGAGGGTTGATGGTCGACGTTGCTCGCAATTTTCAATCAAAGCAGGAAATTATAAAGCTTTTGGACGTCATGGCGATGTACAAAATGAACAAGCTTCATTTTCATCTCTCAGATAATGAAGGATGGAGACTGGAAATACCAGGAATAGAGGAGTTGACTTTGGTGAGGGACTGGTCCTTATCTATCGAATGGGAGAGGGGGGAAGGGGATAAAAATAATACATTTTGCCTGATCCGCCTGAGGCTATGTGGCATTCTAATGATCCCCCCTCATTACCAGTTAATTTTCCTTTATCCCCCTTTATACTTTGTTAGGGACAACTGATCCCCTCTCCGTCCCCCTTGAAAATTATTTGATCTCTACCAAAACCCTGAAACATCCCCCCCCCCCCCACCCTCCACCACCACCACCGGCGATAGAAAATTTACTTATCCTGTGGATCTTTCTTAAAACGACTTAATGTGTAATTTCCTATCGAAATTGTGGATTTTTCGCGCAATCGAAGCAGCTCTTTTACGATGTTTGTTTACGTAAATTGATGTCCAAGATAGTGTGGACCTTCATCTACGGGTACTGGAGTAAGTTCTAAAAGCCATGGGATTCAGTCTAGTATGCAGACTTTCCCTTAGTTTAGAAAAAGTCAGGACAAGGATTAACCTCAATTTTTTACTTTGAGGTTGGTGGTAAAAGATGTTATGACGAGACAGAAAAGACTTGTATTTTATCTCAACTCGGTTCAGGCCCCGACACCACCACCTCGGGAACTGGGCACTACTCTACCGAAGACTATCGGGAAATTCTCCGTCACGCGACACAACTTCACATTCAAGTGATTCCAGAGTTCGACTTTCCAGGTCACAGTCACGCAGCTATCAAAAGCATGATATCTCGGCATGACAGACTGCTACATGAAGGGAAGGAGAAAGATGCGACGATGTATCTCCTCAACGATTTCAGAGATGAGTCCCGGTATTTTTCGGTGCAAGCGTTCACCGACGAAACCGCTTCTGTTTGTTTGAACTCAACATACGACCTAATGGAGTACGTTCTACATATGATAATGACCTTGCACAGCGATATTCAACCGCTGACCGTGTTTCACTTTGGAGGAGATGAAGTTCCTGGCGGGGCGTGGCAGAAATCACCAGAGTGTGAAAAACTAGCTAAGATTTTAAACATTGGATATCGTACCCCTCAGACGCACAAGCTGTTAAAGGCATACTTCTTAAAGCGTATTTCGAATATCACGGCAAAAATGGGTATTAATTTGGCTGGCTGGGGAGATTACCTATTCGAGCATTCTACACGTACGGTATTACCACGGGAATTTTTCTTAAACAAGGAAGTATACTCGTTTGCATGGAGCACAACTGGAGCTTCAAGAAATAATCACGAAGTGTCCTTAATGGCTAATCACGGATATAAGGTGACTGCTTTTAACGGTTTTTCCAACTGTATTCTTGCAAAGTTTTAAGAACTCATAGTCGGAGCTTTTTTTTATAGAATGGGGTTCAATAAAACGAAGTGGGAGACACTGCTCGACGGATCGAGGATTAAAAAATTCGTATTGGCTGAGGCGATTGGCTCTCGTTTGAGAGGTTTGGGCTTCAGCTCTTGCAGGTCACTGTGCTGCGCTGTTGAATGAGACACTCCCGTTTTACAGTGCCACGCCTCGACCAGGAGTGTCAACTGTCAGGGATACTTAACAAAATCCAGGGGGAGGAGGGGTGTGACAAAAAGATCCTCAAAGGTTTTTCCTATAAGGAACACTTAAAATGCAGAAAAAAAGCAGTATGAATGACTTCAGAAAGTCTTAAACTGGATTGGTTTTTATTTAGTATAACCACGAAATTCTTTATTTGATGTTCCAGATATTCCTTTTCGTGAAGCTCGAAAATTTGTCCCATCTCAAGATGCAGTTTGCTAAGTCCAGTCTCAGCATGTTCATGGAGGCACATGTTCACTCCTAGACTCGACATCATTTTTCGGACTTTAATTTCCCGCTTTCTTTAACTGCATCTCACTTGTTACGACTAATCATCATTCACCATCCACAGATCAGATATAGCTAATCCAATGTATTATTGGTACATTTCAGGTTGTGCTCTCAAACCCTGATTACATCTATCTTGATCATCCTTACGAACCCAACCAGGACGAAAGAGGAAAGTACTGGGCAACCCCCTATTCAGACACTCGCAAAATATTCAACTACATGCCAGATAGCCTCTATGAAGACATCGATCAGATAAAAAACTGTACTAACTTGAAGGGTTGCGTGGACGGACGAAGAAATGTCTTAGGTAGGAGGGCTTACGTTCAATCGCTAACTCAGTTCTAGACTCAAACATATCAAATCATTCTCCGTGTTTATCCGATAGGTGTCGAGGCAGCAGTCTGGGGCGAAACAATAAGAACCCCTGATCACATGTTCCGCATGTTGTTCCCACGTCTTCTTG
Organism: Pocillopora damicornis; assembly: GCF_964200805.1. Lineage (NCBI taxonomy): Eukaryota > Metazoa > Cnidaria > Anthozoa > Scleractinia > Pocilloporidae > Pocillopora > Pocillopora damicornis. The sequence goes on along the minus strand of NC_142670.1, from coordinate 36,909,458 downwards.
CGTTGGCGGAACGGGCTTGGCACAAAGCACCATGGGAAACGATAGGCGACAGGAAGGCACAAGATCGTGAAAGGACTGGCGACTGGGTGAAGTTTGCGAACTCTCTTGGTTATAGAGAGCTGGGTCGGCTCGACAAAATGAACGTTAAATACCACTTAACACCACCAGGAGCAAGGTAAGAATAGACTTTGGCTAAGCAAAACCCGAGAGAAGATTAATCTCTGTGACTGAGTTTTCTACATCAGGAGCGGATCCAGAGGAAGGGTACCGAATTCAAAACCACCCGCTCCTTTCGCCATCAGAGCTGTATTTTTTTTTACTTGTCTGACACAAAAATTGTTCCAACTGGTGGATAGTCGACACGCGTCTTTGAGTAGTACTTTTTAATGGTCTGACAAGTAATCACGAGTAAAGGAGGGCCCATGGAGGAGGGGGGGGGGGGGGACGGGTATGGATTGGCCAAGATGCAATTTTCTATTCAAAAAGGTTTTGTTGTCTGAATCAACGCTTAGACTCCTCCAATTAAAACTCGTTTGACCCTTCCCTGCACATGGGTCTTAAACGAGAGTAAATCCCTCTCGCGCTTTTGTTGGATAACTCCAGAAATCGTAGATCATAAGAGGATCTGAAATTTTATTTTTTCGACGATTACATTAATGACTCGTTGACTGGAAAAAAGCTTTTCTCGTATATCCACAACTTGGCAATCATTAGCTATTGTGGTAATGAATACGCAGTACTTGTAATATCAGTGGAAACTCATTAACAGGAGATTTATCATCAATAATAAGGCAGCCATATGATGTCAAGTGACCCACTCTAGATTTGTAGATAAGAAGCTTGAAGTCAGAGCTATGCTGCCAGGTCTACGTGTTGAGTATTCTACAGACGATGGAGTCACGTGGAATGACGTCACACTTGAAACTGAGGTTGACGGGAGAGTTAAGTTGAGGACAAGGTATGAATTTTTTCTCTGAAGAAACCGCTAGTATACTGCTTGGTATCATCCGAGTGGAATGGCAATTTTAGTGCCCAATACATATCAACGAATTTAACGAAAAGAGCCGAATGTGAACAACTTGTGCAAATCATGATATTTAGGTATCCTGCTTGAAAAGTGCTTGCATGCCTTTGTTGGAACATACACCTTAAACAAAATTCAGGAGAACTATGCGTGTATCTTGGTCCGAAAATAACGATCATCATTTTTTACGAGGAAACATGTGTAATGAAGTGTCCTTCTTTTGATCGCACATTTTGGAACGAGCTTGAAAACAAAGTTTATTTACCAAGGAGAGAATAAGGATCACTCGGTTTTTCTGTCTTTCAGATCACCTGACAACAAAACCGTCAGCAGAGAAATCGAGTTTGAACCACCGACACTAACAACGAAAGTAGAAACTGTAATTAAACCGAGACCTGAAAGTAAACGAGAGCAAGAAACAGAAAACAATCACATAAACGTGAATGATAACGATACTAGTGACAGCGATAACGACGAAAGCAACAATTCCAGCAAGGACACTGGAGATATTAGGGAAAAAGATAGCGATAATGAAAAAGCTAACTTGAACACCGACAGCATCGACAACGGTAAAGATAACCATAACAATAATGATGATAATAACAGTGATGACAATGACCAGAAAGACGAAGGCAAGGAAACACAGAATACATAACACCACTGGGATTAAAGACATTTTTTATAGGTTATTGTATGAATTTTGTCATAACCCTAAATTTTGTTGGCTCTTTTGTATCGAAATTATTAGTCAACCGATAAAGTTTCACGCCTTGTTTCATTCAAGATTGAGATATGATACTTTTGAAATTCAAATAATCTAGCATTCAATTAATCACTGGAACACCTGGGGAAAATATTTATTTCTAATAATTGAGAGTTGATAACTTTCCATAAAAACGCACACCAAATGTTTGATGCAGTGGGCGTAATTAGTCTATAAAAAAAACTGTTGTGTTGATTGTCACAAGAAGAATTTTCTGACATACTCTGAGTGTTCTTTTCCTGCGGATGGGATGAGGCAGAAGTTGATCTCCATGGCTACTTCCACATCCAAAATAGCACAATTACGGTAACGCCAACAAGAATGGAAAGATGCGAAGTCACTAAATGAGAACAGTTCACAGGATTTGGGAAATTTATCAGAACTGTTCTGCTATGATGTCGGCTGTCCACGGAACTGCAAGTATCAAACAGGAGCATTGAAAACATGATTAAAATTAATTATTTGCTTAACTTCAATAACATACAGGTGATGAGAGGCAAAGTAAGATGGAAATTTATGTCCCAGCTGAGAACAAAAACAACCAGCAACATCCTCCCGGAAATTTAGAATACGTTTTATGTTATGCAGCCGTTTTTCCATAGCCTTCAATTTCGAAAGAGGAGAGGGGAGGGTAAGTTATACCAAGAACAAAACTGAGAGAGGGTTCTAAGATACGTGTAAACTTCCTCCCCCTCCTTATTGTCAAACCCCCCCCCCCAATCCCTGAAGACTCCATAATCCCATCTGTATGTCATATCAACATCAGCAAGATGAAATCTCACCTTGTTCGTAGATAAATTTTTCCTCCTAATTTGGAAACATCTTCAACATTTTTCCACGATTCACCATCAACTGAATACTGGAATTTAAGTCCTGGAAATGCATTTGTGATTTCCACTTTGCCGTCGTCAACGCTATAGCAAGAGTTAAGGAAAAACTCAGTTTATAATTCTTAACCTCATTGCTTTTTACATCCTATAATACAATAATCTATGAAAACCTAATATTGCTTAGCGCTAAGAACTCTTTCTGGAAAATTTCAATGATAATATCTCCTCATCCCTCTGCCGGTACCACGCATGGAGCGAGAAGTACCTTTATGCTCGACAAGAATAGTCTCGTACACAAACCTTTCACAGTTACACGGACCTCAAACTCACTCCGATCAAATTATGTTGGCATGGATTCTCTACTCACCGTACTCCAGGTGGTTTCACATGATAAGCCACCCCCATCTTGTCAAGTCGACCCAGTTCCCTGTACCCGACTTTGTTCGCAAACTCTTTCCAGTTCTCTTTCCTTTTGGCATCTCTCTCCTTTTTGTCAGCGATCCTTTCCCATGATGCTTTATGCCAAGCACGTTCCGCCAGTGCCAACAAACGAGGGAATATCATGGAGTACATTTGGTCAGAGGTTCTTACTGTTTCTGTCCACAGATGGCCTTGTATTCCTAAATTCATACAAAAACAACAAAAATAGATCCGCAATTGGAAAAAACGAATAAATCTTGAGTAATGTTTACTCTTTTATTATTGAAACTCTTCAAGTGGCAGGAAGAATCTCGGAAGTTCAAACTTACCTATAATATTATCTTTTTTCTTCAAGTCTGGACAATCGGTAGTATTCACACACACTTCCTCTTTGGTCAGCGGTTCACCGCTACGCTTAGTTTCTATATTCCCATATAAGTCATCCGGAAGAAAACCAAACGTTTTTTGAGTGTCCGTGAAGCGCGTCGCCCAGTAGAATCCACGCTCTTCCGGGTCAGGTTCGTAAGGGTGGTCAAAATACAAGTGAGTAGCCTGGGACATGATCACCTACAAAATTGAATAATCAACAGTTGCAAATAGAAGAGCGATGAAGAAAATTTGGCTTTCCTCTTAGCCCAGGTTCAAGGGAAAGATCAACTCCACGGATAAAGTTTAGGGACACTAAATAAAAATGCGCTGATGATGAATCCCAAAGGAGGGTCCTGAGAGTCCAGACTTTCCCTTCACTCTCTCATCAGAACTGTGTGTTTCTTCACTGCTTGGCTGGCACTAAAATTCTCGCAACGACAGGATCGCATATAACGACTGCAACTGGGGTGTTTAAATGCGAATGAAGGAAATGGGGGGGGGGGGGAATAGTCGAGTTTGGGGTATCCCCTGTCATTATATCACTTTACCTGATAACCCGCATTTGCTAGTTCATACGCTCGTTTACCACTTCCCCACTCCCAAATATTGTTCCATGTGTAACCATACACTCGATTGTTCTTTATCAACCTCCTATCGTACGGCTCATTTTGATGGCTCATCAGGCCATCTTCCCATCCCGCAAGATCAAGGTTGTGATCGGCAGTTATATTGGAGACGCGCTGAACAAAATATTCTTTCAACTTGTCCACCATTTTACCTCCAGATTTGGCGAGTCCCAGGCTCTGCACAAGTTTCTCACACTGGGTGGAATTGGTCCAAGCACCATGTGCCACCTCGTCTCCGCCGAAGTGGAAAATGGTCAGCGGCTGTGTATCGTAATGAATGCCAACGACAGCTTTAACTAGATCGGATACAAAAGTGTACGTGGACTCCATGCAGGGATTAATGGCATCGCCTGTATAGTGTTGTACGGAAAGATATTGCGATGTGTCATTCATGTCGTATAGGAGATATTTTTCGGCTCCTGCCTTATCTCCCTGGGCTAATAATTTGTGATATCGTGCCTCCATGGCTTTAATGGCGGCATTCCCGTGCCCTGGCATATCAAATTCGGGGATGACATGAATATGTCGAGCTTTTGCGTATTCAAGTATCTCTTTGTAGTCGTTGACTCTATAGTGGCCTGATCCCGAATTGGACGAGTCGGGGCCTGAGCCGAGTTGCGGTAAGATGCACCGGGTACCTTGCAAATCAAAACAACGCTGACCTCCCACCTGAAAAAACAACACAAAAAGTTGATAAAAAACTAGTTATAATACATTTAAATTCTGGTTTTTAATCGGTTTATGGCCATACCAGCTAATCTCATATGCAGCGGACTTTTTCACTGAAATAAACACGGCATTATTTTAATGTATGTAGCAGATTTTTTAAGATATTTCTAAAGGGGTGTTTTTAACCAGGAAATTATTCCAAGTGACCAAGAAAGTTGGAACTCCACCTGAATAGGATACCAATCCCTCGCAGGTTAACATCGAGTATTTTGGTCCTCAGGGCTTCTCTGACAGTTTGCCAGGACTCATTTAACCTCCTGAGCAAAGAGAGGAACCCTTGTGTTGCCCACGAATACAAATCAGTTACTCGTGCTAGACTCAAGACTGCAAGATACACTTAAATCGCCCCCCTTCCCCTTTCCTCCCGCCCAGATGCAAGAAGGTGTAGGCTGCTACTAAAAGCTTCATCGCACATTTATCTTTCACCTCTGTAAGTTCGGGGAATCCAGGAATCTCCAGTCTCCATCCTTCATCATCAGTGAGATGGAAATGAAACTTGTTAAGCTTGTACATCGCCATGGTGTCCAATAACTTGAGCACGTGATCCTTAGCTACAAAATTACGGCCCACATCCAAGTGTAAACCGCGATAAGAATACCTTGGTGCATCCTTAATGGACACTTTAGGGACCCTGCCTTTTGAGTTCCTTAACGCCAAAAGGGTTTGCACGCCATAGAATACACCCGCTGGGCCCTTGCCTGTGATGGCGATGAGTTCCTTAGAAGAGTCTACTTCGAGACTGTACGACTCATCTGGGCTTGGAAACTGCTGACCGTCTTTTGCAGGCACAGAAACATCTCCTTTGAGGAGTTTGATAGCTTTAGTGTCTCTTGGTGTAGAAGTTGAGACCTTGAGACCGAGCTTGTCTTCAAAACCAAACAAACAAACAAACAAACAAACTAAAAAATAATGAAATTTATGAAAGGTTCTCATTTATAGGTTCTCGAAATTATAGAAAATTGCAACGAAAGATTCTTGAAAGTTGAGCAATACTAACAAAAATTTCAATCACGATCACTCACGTTTGCCTAAGTCTTTCCACGTCTCGAGAAATAGTTTGAAATTTTACTTCTTTCTCAAGAATTCAAGACTCTGCGAGCCTGAATACCATACCTTTCAGAGGGGCAGCTTCGTTCTCTAGACCTGTTTGAATGTACACTGTCCATTGTGACGTAATAGTTACGCCATCCTCTTCATCCAGTGTGACTGAGACAGGGGTTGGAATGACGTCATAGGGGGCACTCTTTAAATCCGAAACAAAGTCTTTTTCGTAACGTTGTTTCGGCGTGTACGGGTTGTATACATCTTTAGTGGAACGCTTCCATTTTTCTTTGGCGTCAAAGTTTCCAACAAAATTCAGCTCTTCGTCGTCTGTGTTCGTAATTACTCGCGGACTCAAACCTTCAGCGGTTATAAACCAACTTGGCATGACGTCAGTACGCGCAACGGACCATGCATCTGCCTTGAATTTGAATGTCAGAGAATCGCCGGTTGTTATCTCTTTAAAGTCACTCGTTGTCTCGAATTTGGTAAGGCACCCGTCAACATGGGTAAATTTGATTCCGCTGTCCCCTGGGATTACATAACCCGAAGGGTTATGCTTCAAATGTTGTGATTCCACCATGCGAATACTACAGAAGTACACAGACCAATTGCCATGTTTGATGGGTGAACTCCCTCTGTTAGTCAGAGTAATTTGTGCCAGAAATACGGGACCTGATCCATTAGGAACCTTGATCAGGTTATTCAGCACTTCGTACCGTATTTCCATGTTTGAAGCCAATTGATTGAGTTCATTCTGGGCAGAGCCTTAGAATAAAGAAAATAATAAAGTATTTGGTCACAACAGGTGAAAATATTTAATGTATTAATCACACTAGCCTGGCAAGTTCGCACCCACGCCTTTGGTTTGTTCCATCATGTGAAAATGCGAGCGCGAGGGGACTTGTGATGGGATGCAAAAAATAGCGACGTGACTGTAATAGAAAACGATGAGATTTTTACCGAAAAAGTTAGAAATACCTGTTGACATTACTAAATGTAGCAATTTACAGGCAAAGGGATTCTTTTCTAACTAAACATACATACTGTTACAATTTGACAGAAGCGAGTTTTTAACGCACTTCTGTCCGAGACTTTGACAGGAGAGACTCATCATTGAAGGAAATTATCGGAGATGAACTCCGAAGATTGGCACAAACTTAAACTTATATTCTTGAAATCGTGACGTTCGCGTGACCGAGAACATTACGCAATAATCCATGACAAAGAAAACAAAGCTTACCCACAGCGACGAAATGCTCTGAATTTCTCCTCTCAGAGTTATGATAAAAAGAAGAAATAATACATAATTTTTTTTAAGACTAGGACAGAAAAAACCTATCGTTGATAATTGACGGTTAGAATCGAAAAGTAGTGGAATTATCCTAATCAGATCACATTAAGAAATGTGCAACTCTTCCGACTTAAAGTAAAAACGAAACGAAATGAAACCAATATCTACGGATAATCGCACAGAAGAAAGCATTTTGGAAAAGCTAACAAATTCAAATAAGCACTTATCCAGTTAAAATGCACACAAGATTAATTGTTTTTCCTTTTTGGCGTGATGTTTGGGAAAACTGTAGATTACATAGCAACCTAACTGACAGCTTCACTGACGTGTGGTGGTGATTTTAGCACATCAAAATAGGTAAAATTTCGAAATGCACTAACGAAGAATTAGACAAAGTATAACGCCTCATTGAAATTCGGGGCTAAACCAGTTCCACTTCACCATCAGATGTTCTACCTAAATCATCAGGAAACTCATATAACAGTATTCCAACTAAGCTATACACAACATACACCATATTGATATCCGCTAAAAACTACGCGTCACAGTAATAGTTCATCAGTTCACTAAAATGCAAATTGGTGGCAACATTTCCGACAGTTAAGCCTTTCTGAAATGCACAACCGAATCACAAAGGAAGGTTGCTGCATTGCCGTCCAATTTGTGTTTGCTGAGCATTATCTTTACGGTTGGCGTTACAGTCTAACCGAAAGAAAATATCGGTACAAAACACCTCTCAGGAATAGTTGCAGGCAGCTAGAGATGGATGAAAATGCATAGGCAGCCTCACTAACCTGCAGCTACATGCAGAAACCCACTCATGAATAAAAACAAAGATACTATCATCTTTTTTGTTGCCAATTTCGCTTTCCCTGAAGCAGCACAGGTCTGAACAAAGGAACACAACGAATACAATAACAGATCACATTTCACAAACACACCTGTCAATTTGAATGTAAATTTCTCGTGGCTGCTTCATTTACTTGCCACACTTGGTTCACCGCAGTGATAATGTATTGTAACGCATAAGAACATTATTCTCACTATGAATGGAGTTAAACCTTTGTTTCAGAAAATAACTTTTGGGGTAAATTGTACAAAATTCACCCCTGAAAAAAGATGCAATTTTATATTTACAAATCACTTATCATGATCTGATACGCAGAGAACAGAACACGTTGTGATGATAGAGACGTTTTCTTTGTCTAACTGACGACTCTATACAAAAAAAATAAAATAAAATAAAATAAAGATAGTCTATTGGATAGTCACAATATAAAGTATGATTGATGGTGTTCATATCATGTTTTTATCAGCCTGAAAAAATAGTTATAATTTTTGGGCTAAACAAGATAGCAATACTAAAATTCTACTTAACATTTACTAAGTAAAATGTTAATATCCAAGCATTGACATTAATACTCTCTATTAATTGATCTGAGTAGTTTAGGGTTGATATCACAAATTATCAAAACTTATCACAAATTATCAAAACTGAGGTCTGAGTTATCTGCCTAAGCTAAAGCTTAGGGCAGATAACAAAGACTTCATGAAGTGCATGCCAGATGTCAAGTAACCTTGCAAACCTTAACATTTTCCTACAGTCAACCAGCATGAGGTGACATTTCTACACTTCTCTTCCATGTTGTGTCCCTCTACCATTCTGCATGACAGAGCAAGGGAGCCAGCAAATTTTAAAAGTTCTGAGTAAGTGTTGTAGCTGTCATATTTGATTGGTTACATCAAGAAAGCTGGGGGGGGGGGTGGAGAAAGGAAGAAAAATTACCATCTCCCCCTCGCTATTTATTTATTCACAATTAACCATGTGACCTTCCAATAAGTAGACTTATCTCCTAGCTGTATATTTTCCTTGATCCTTCCAATCCTGTGTAACCCCTACAGCACTTCATCAGAATACTACACACTCATCAACCACAAAATACACCTGGAATGAAAGCTATTACTTCTCATGCATTCTTCCCATCATACAATACCAATCCAGCCCCCAACTCTGCTAAGCTAAACACCCCTCCCACCTGTTCCCTTTGCCCAAAAAAAAACTCTGTAGGGCATGAAAGGTACAACAGTTAACCAACTATTGAGACTTACAAGACCTATTGAATTTGACAAAAAAATTTCAATACAGCAGGTGCCCCATTGACTCCATTCTTAGTAGCTAGCTGCTAAGCAGCTGATGGCACTCAAAAGAACTAGCATGGTGAACGCATGATAGAGCTCTTGATTTTCAGTGTAAAAAATATTCCCATAAGATAATGAAACCAAAATCTGACTAATAAACAAAGAAAGTGACCTAACAAAGATTACTAAAAGTAGAAATATTAGAGAAAGTAGATCTGAAATATGAGATAAATGAACTACTTAAATAGGTGAAAATAGTGAAAGGCCTTCACATTTCACCGGTCGAAGACAGCAGTTCAAGCAGTCGAAAGCTCGTGATTTTTTTAATCGTATTAGCCACAGATCGTTCTTTCGTTCACAGATCATTTCTTTTTTCACGTAATTAAATAAGGTCTTTCGCTCGTAGTTAGACATTTAGCTTTCACAAATTTACTATAAATGATCAAATATGTATTATTATCAACAGCAACTTTCGGATTCTGCTTAAAAAAAGCTCTTTGAACAGTCATTGCATAAAGTAACTCCTAAGGAAAACAAATTGCGTGACATGCGTGAGGTGTTTCCGTCTGCATGACAACGATTGTAAGTTCAAAATATTGAAAAGGCTTCAACGAAAAGATTACGAATACGTCTCGATTTATCTTTTGTTCAGGAAGTTCCCACGTACTCTGTGAAGTCAAAGAGAATGTATTGACGCCGATACCTCGTTTAAAAATTTCATAATTTTAGCCATGCAACTCCTACCATCATCATCGTTTCCTCGATCACATTGCATGATTCAGGTGGAGGAACAACTCTAAACTTTGAGGATTTTAAAGAGAAATGAGAGACTCCGAGAATCAACGTAAACATAAGTAAACGATATTCTGAAAGTGCGCAATAAAAATTTTGCGAGACCCGCTGGTTTCAGTTTCCGCCCCTAATATAAAGAGGTTGTAAGTTCCGAAAACAGTGAACATTACCGGCAAGGACTCTGCCGTGACGTAGACGGGAAGAAAACTTGAAATAAAAGGTCTGCGACAACATCATAAAGCCTCACGTAAACATTAATAAGGGATTTAAAACGTTTTCAACGTTGTCACGAAAACAAAATTTGTATAAAATCCTTAATTTCCCTATTTCTTCTACTTAACTTTCGCTTAATATGTTTATTGAATACTCGTTTAGTGGAAGAAAGGATATGAATTTGGATTCTTCAAATTTGTTTTTGTCTGTTCGAGTGCCCAAAATGCAAATGAGGCGGTAAGCGATATTACATTTCTACAAATAAGATGACACTGAGAAGGAAAATTGTCGAAAATTGGAAATACGTGTCTCTCAATTAAGGCTGCTTGCTAGCTTCTCAACTTTACTAGGTAATTTACTAATCGCTTACCTTTTCCGAAGAAATATCTAGCGGTCACGACAAACAGAACTGCGGTTAAAACGAAAAGAATCGATCTCCTGATTTTACGAGGAACCCATTTAAAGGCGCCTTTCGATTCTCGGACCATCACAGATAGGATTGATACCCTAGACGGCATATTGCAGCCCAATTACAGAACTGATTCCTTCGGTCCATTCCCCGTTTCAGTGAGAGACATGAAGCCTCATGGTGTCGATGTGCAAGTAACTAAGCCCAGTCCCTTTCAAACTTATTATTGTTAGAGCGAAGTTTTGTTGTGGTCTGAAATATGCATAAGGCATTGTCCTGCTCACGATTTCATCTCCTAAATTATGGCCGGTCGAAATGGCGTTTTACTTATTAAAGGGAAGGAAAAGGTAAAAAATTCCTATAAAAACAATTGCAAGGAAAACTTCGAGAACACCGCGCACTTAAAGAAAAACTGTGCGAGCCGAGCCAGTTTTTTTTCCTGAAACTAAAAAAAAATTAAGTTGACGATTATTGCGTGACTGGTAAGAAAGCGGCTACCTCGCGTGACTGAGGAAGTACCCTATGAGGCCAGTCGCACTAGGCAAATTCTTGTTTATTTTGCGCAGAAATCTGCCATCAGTTCCAGTGCACCGCTGATTTTTCATCCTACAAAAATTTGTCAAGCCCTTCCAATCTTCAAGGGCGCCTCTGAGTTGGACAAATTTTTGTTAGGCGTGAAATCTGACAGATTTTTCAATTTACAATCCACGATTTGAAGGAAAACGTCACTTTTAAATTACAATTTGATCTCGCTTTTATAAGTCTTTAAGGCACAAGGAACGCCAATATAATAAATTTTTTACACCGCAATCAAACGATGAAGATGAAAGATTTGCACCTTTACCTCAGGATGCTTCATGACGATCAGTAAAGAAAAAGGAGCTGTGCAATGATAAATAAGGCGAACGAAACTGGAACGATGATTTTCGTACTCCACTTTCCTTCCCTCCCTACCCTAAAATATCGAGAGTGTTTCGTCAGTTGTGGGTTTTTCGTTCACTGTTATCAAACATCTTTATTGACGACTTTACTGCCAGACAATAAGAACTGCGTTCTTATTGTTAAATTAATTAGGAAGTTACATTGTTATGAAATGCTCAGATAATAAAGTATACGAAACGATTTGATATTTACCCAGTGAGTCGGCTAGGCCCACAGCTGACAAATGACTTACATTAGTATTATGACATCACTATAACGTATCTCGTTAGCGGATGAATTAACTTGATGAACGATTATAGAATATCTCGACGAAACAGAGAGACACACAAAATAGTATGCAAAATACTCATAAAGGATCCTGATGGAGGGTCTTACAAAAAGTCCAAAAATAGTCGGAGTGCAGAAAGCAGAATGCATTTAAATTAATCTTCATTCTTTTGAAAACTCAAAACTCAAACAGGACAACTTCGATCTATCCGTGTTTTGTGCTCTTCCAAGATTTGCATCGCGGGCCTCTTGCTTTTCATTCCTCCCTTTCAGTGCGTTTTCCTCAAATGCGTGGGCAGTTCTTCTGTCATCCATATCAGTCGGTGCTGATTATGCCTAACCCTAAATATATTTGTGTTTCTTTTCAAGCTGGTACTTGCTCAGTCTTGAAGCAACGACAAAGGTGTCTCCGCTAACCGAGATAAACGAGATCTAGTGAAAGGAGAGTGTTGTAAGGTCCTCCAGAATTGGCACCATCAACGCAGCATCACTGTGGTAACTTTTCCCTTTAGCTTTTAAACGGGTCTAAGTAGATCACTCTGCTAAACCGGTTTTGGTCGGCCGATCTTCATTATCAAAAAAAAAAAAGTTCACTGTTAAATTTCAAATCAATTCTGGGCTGACCCACCTGGAGGCCGATCACAAAATGAATAAAAAGGCCAAAGTGGCTCAGTTTTGTCTAAAGACCACGCAAAGAAGCAATTCTACCTGGTCCTGAGCTTTATCTTTTCGTTCACTTCCGTTTCCGGTTTGACGTCATCCCACGTTAGACCATCATCTTTGGAGTATTCAACTTTAAGGCCAGGCAGCTCAGTTGTCACGTGTAACTTATTGCAAGCAGCTTTGCAGACAACTCTAGAAACGAATAAAGAGGGCCACATGAATTTTTGCGCAAATTTCATTAAGCTTATGTACAGATCTACACTGGTACTGGGTAGAAGCATGTGTACCTTAACGAGAAGTCTTATTTATACAAACCTCGCCACTGGAGGTGGTACACGGTACGGTACATCCATCTTATCAAGTCGAACCAGTTCCTTGTGACCGAGCGTGTTGGCAAAGTTGACCCAGTCTTCTTCTAGTTGCTTTTGCCTTTCCTCGCCCCCTAGGTCTTCCCAAGATCCTTTATGCCACGCGCGTTCAGCCGCAGCCAATAGTCGAGGAAAAATCATGCTGTGCATCTGGTCAGCGGTACGGATCAATTCACCCCACATGGTTCCTTCCAATCCTACATGTGAAACAAAGGCTGGCTTAATTTTTTCTTGAAATTTCTTTAAATACTATTGGCCAATGTGATCCCACCTATGACTAAACATGCGTGGCACACTAACAAAACATGCTTCATGCAGGCATACCTTCGCGAAAAGCTAGCTCGCACGTGTGAGGCATTCAAAAGACCAACACTTTGTCGCTAACGAACTTGGAAACACTTTGAAGAACGATTGTTTCCACAAATAACAGCTTGACTCTCCATTCTTCATTACAGCACGATTCGCTTTTTACAAAATAAGAAGAAAACGTATACCGAAAAGGCAGTTTAAAAAGTGAAACTAATTTGTGTCGAGTTATCTTCGTCGTACACGGACCGAAGGGCGCAGCCAAGAGGGCTCTCGGAATGCAGGTGTCACCCACCCCACCCTCCTTATTCCACCGGTAAGGAATAATTTTTAACAACTTGATTATGCTCCTAAATGTCAATAAGAATAAAGAAGGGACTTTCTCCCCTCCTGGTGGAAATCCTACATACGCTCTCGTGACAATGAAATGGTGGTTCCATAGTTGTCTGTAGATGTTAGGGTCGAAGGAAAAGAAACTACGTTACCAAGAATGTTCTGATTGCCAGGCGGTGAGTATCCAAATGTCTTTTTGATGTCAGTATATTTTTCTGCCCAGTTTAAGCCCCGTTCATTAAAGTCATGTTCTTGTGAATGATCAAAGTAGAGAAACCTTGCGGGGGTCAACACGACCTGAGAAAATAGATGAGATGAAATTATGATAAGGTAGCCATAAAAATTGCCAGAAAGCGCTTATTGAGTCCAATCCTGGAAATCTGACTGATGAGCAAAAAGCATATCAGACTGATTTGGTAATGTCATGATAGAATTTAACTGTTTACCCCCTTCCCCCCCCCTCACATGGGGCACTGCAACATTCGTATCATCCCCCCCTTATTGGCAGACAATTTCAATATTCTACCCTTTATACTCTATTGGCAACGGCTGATTCTCCCTCCGTCCCAAAACCCCCCACCCCCACCCCCCCTGAACTGGTCCCTGGGCGATCGACGTTTGCGCGGGTATCTTCAAGAGAATCGAAATTACGAGAATATTACCTGAACTGAGTAAAAAAACAGGGTTATTACCTTGTAGCCACCTCTTACAAGTCTTGAAATCCTTTCATCTTCAAAATCAGCTCCCCAAAAATACGCCACAGCGTTTTTATTCTTAATTATATTCCTATTCAACCCGATGCCCCAGTCCCCGTCGGCAATGTTGGTAAATGAATCGCTCCAGCCTCCAATATCTAGACCGTGCTTAAGTGTGATACGGGAAAGACGTTCCACAAAAATGTTCATCAAGTATCGTTTGGTTAACCTATGTTCCATCTTCTGACACTCTGGGGAGTCCACCCAGGCCCCATTAGGAACCTCGTCGCCTCCAAAGTGATAAAAGGTCAGCGGCTGTATGTCACTATGGAGACGAGATAAAGTTGATAAAATGAAATCGAGAAATGAGTAAGTAGAACTTAAACAAGGATTAACGGCGTCATCACTAAAACCTTGCATGGTGGTATACGAAGATTTGTCATTAAAATCACTGAGAAGAAATCTCTTCCCTTCCTCTTCTTTCCCCACTTCCTGTACAAGTCGGTCGAAACGAGCTCTCATGCTTTTCACAGCTGCGTGACCGTGACCCGGTAAGTCGAACTCTGGAATTACTTGAATGTGGCGTTCTGCTGCGTGACGAAGTATTTCCCGATAGTCTTCAGTAGAGTAGTGTCCGGTGCCCGAGGTGCTCGTATCGACGCCTGAGCCGAGTTGTGTCATAATGCATTTCTTCTCTTGCAAATCGAAGCATCTCCTTGATCCAATCTGGAAAAGAATTCCAAAACTTACAGTACAGATGTTAAGTAGCATACTGTCTAGATTAATGAACAATAAACACACGGGCAGCTATGATGAACTTATTTTATCCACACCACGGGAACTTTAGAAAGTGATGTAATCATGAGCGAGTAACGTAACGGTAACATGACAGATAGCAAAAAAAAAACTGACCGATGGACGAACACACACACAAAAAAACCCACGCAGACGGATAGAATCCTTCCAAAATAACTTCATTCCCACATCAATAAAAAAAAGTGCCAAATTAATTTCCCTTACTGTTGTTAACTCTTCGAGTCCAGGAATTTCTAGTCTCCATCCCTCGCTGTCCGACAAATGAAAATGAAACTTGTTCATCTTATACATTGCCATGACGTCCAGCACCTTCATTATTTCCTGCTTAGGTTGAAAATTACGAGCAACGTCCACCATGAACCCGCGGTACGAAAAACGAGGAGAGTCTTTGATAGAAACCGCTGTAATTTGGCCACTTCCGTTCACGAGTGCCAACAGAGTCTGAATACCGTAAAACACCCCACTAGCGCCTTGGCCAGTTATGGAGATCAATTCCTTGGAATCATCTATTTCAAGACTGTATGAATCGTTTGCAGTGGAGGAAAACCGACCCTGGTCTGATTGCAAAGCTGTTGGTGCCAGAGTCAATAAAATGGTTTTTGAACTTGGATCGAAGGACGGAGATACTTTTAATCCAAGGTTATCTAGGGAAAAAAAAAGCGAAAAAAAATTATTCATTTATCATCATCATTATCAAAAAGAAATGTCTCTACTAGTCCTAAATACTTACTTATACCTTCCTACATGCATTTTATAAAAGCAGTGTTGTTTTACTGAGCATAGCAACTTTGCATTCATAGCTTATTAGATATTGGCAGGAGCCCATTGGGCTCCTGATATAGGAAACTAAATGACTGACCAACTGTTTGTCTGTGTGTGTATATGTGTTAATGTGTCTGACTGCTGACTTACCAATTGATTCTCTGACAAACTGACTTACTGCCTTAATGACTAGCTGACTGACAAGCGCATGATTAGTTTATTGACTGTCTGACTTTCTGATTGACTTACTGGCTAACTATCTGACAGAAGAACTAGCTGACTGACTGTCCTACTAACTGACTACCTGGCTGATTAACAGACTGGCTGTCTGACTGACAGACTGACTGATTGATTGAACAGACTGGCTGACTAGCTGATTGAAGTGACTGGCTAATTGATTGGCTGACTGGCTGACTGGCAGATTAACTGACTGACAGACTGACAGACTGTCTGACTGGCTGACAAGCTAAATGACTGACTGGCTGACTTACCAACTTACTGACTGGCTGTCTAGCAGTTAAGAGTTAATTACTAGATATTTAATGCTTAAAAACCACCTGACAAAAATTTCAATTCGTTCTGTAACTGCTTGTCTCCAGACACTGTCCATTCCTTGTTAATAGAGACTGACCGAGGGTACTTATTTCTTGATACTTCGGATGGTGAAGGAATAACCGCTAAAGGGGCATGTCCCAAATCTTTTGAACCATCCACACCAGGGCGAATGCTACTCAATGGATCAGATGTAGAAACAAAAGAGAGGTCTTCATTAGCTGTAGCAATTATTGTTCTTGGCTCTAGACCATTGGAAGCAACATACCAATTGGGTGAGACTATATAGCGAGACCAAAGAAAAATTGGTAATGCTGTAATTGAGCATTTGAGGGAAGCTCCAGGTAAAAAGGAATTGCTATAATTAACAGGTTCAATCTTATACACATGTCCCACAACATGTCCAAAAGTAAGGGTGTTATGTTCCTGAACACCAACTTGTTGTAAATGTGGGTGAAACCACACATTCAAGGAAAAGTATATAGTCCATCCATGGTTCCTGATAGTTTTAGCACCATTATTAGAAATTGTAATCACTGCTTTTGTCTTTGATAGAAATTCAAAGTGGACTTGAATATATTCAGCCATGAAGTTGATTTCTTCTTGACTAATTCCCACCAAGGAGTTTTTCCTCTCAGTATCAGCAGAGTGACTAGTTCTCTTTTCTTTTATTTTGCCTCCAGTCTCTGAAGAGTTGTCCAGAAAAGGTTGAAGCAGACGGCCAAAGGCCACTGTGAAGTCAACACTTTTTAAATACATACTCCTAGATTGTTTTTGATCATAATGCTGGTGACCATCTGTAAAAAATATAAGTGACAATATAAGTAATAAGAAAAAAAAACAACAAACATACTTGGGAGGAAGTGAGGTGGAACAGATTATTAAGAGTCAGTTTATTCCTAGTAAGGAAACTTTTTCCCAGCTATTCCAAACTATTATTTTTACCATTATTATTGTTCTATCACTATTTATTCTACATACATATTCTTGCTATTAAAAAGACCTTTTGAGTGAGAATATGTATATAGGATGAATAATTTTTGACATTTTATGTAAAAAATTTTCATCGCTGTTTTTCTTCATAAATCTTGAATTTACCAAAAGGGAAAAGATAAAAGGCTGTAAAATGATCACTTATTGACAAATAAGAGATCAGACTCCCAATGTCTCTACATTGTTCACTATTAATATTATCATCATTATCAAATTGATATTATTATTTTTATCAATATCTAATAATTTATAATTATCATTACATTAATACATAGCTATATTATCATTAATTTCATAATCAGGACTGTTATTATCATTTTGAGTAATTTAAAAAAAATTAATAACATTATGTTAGTGTGTAGAGTGACGTGTTCGCAAAGTCCAGATGGGCAACAACCAATCAAGGAGCCCTCTTTGAAATATTATCCTTTCCTTTTGCTCAGTGTATCTTCCCTTATACGAGATCTCAATATCTTTTTGTTTAAGGGTCTATTGGAGATACAACAGTTTCAGTTTGCTTTTCTTAACAAAGTTATGTAGAATTTTTTATTTTCTCTCTGTTAGAGGAATGGCAGTAAGCGTACTCTCTTTCACTACCATGATTCGGTCTCATATGCGCTCTCTCTCCAACAGGGAATGGGGGTGTTGATTGAGACCAAACAACAGCTTCAAATGAGATTACAGTGAGCATGGCACCGATGCATTTTATTTTTGCTTATAAGTCTTTAGACAATAAAGACAACAGACCATAAAATACCTGCATGAGTTTAGATAAATTATGATTTTTCTCTTTCTCTCAAAGTGAAGTAATGCAATATTTTTGTTTTAGTTAAAGTTTTGAAAACATCAGGGCTGGGTTGTTCAAAGCTGGGTTAAGATAACCCAGGATTAGTGTGAAATTTTATTTCAGTTCTGAAAGTTTTAAAAAAAGACCCAGTGTAATTTTTTTGTCTACAATCTTGTGACTGCAAGCTCAAAAGAGAATGGAGACAATTATCCCAAACAGGCTTTTGCACAAAGGAAATAAAGAAACCCAGAATAAAATTTAACCTTTGGTTAACGCTAATCAGTGGTTGAACAAGTGGGCCCAGAATACAAAGTCCAATTTCGACCTACCCAGCTAAAAAGAAATACCCTTGCATGGCAGCTACACATGTTTATGTTTGTTTGGATGTCTATCCTATACGCTTGCTTTAATTTGAGAGTGTTGCATAACGTAAACAAGAGAAGATTATTTGAAGCACCTGTATTCATTAAAACGATGTTTCTTGTAGTGCTCAATGCGTAACAACACTATCTTAAAATATTTCATATGAAGAAAGATCTTATTCCAACATTCAATCGCTGTATTTCTCCAAATTTGCGCTCGTCTTTCTTTGCTGTTTTAAAATCTATCTCGTTCAAAACAAATTATCCAACACGATGCAAATTTATTTTTGAGGTAACTAACTATGAATGATTTTTGCAAAGCACATACTTTGGCGTGCCTGATAATGTAAGGAAAGATCTCCGTGTAACCCTATTATTCATTGTGCATACAATTCTTAGATAAAATAACAACAACAACATTTTGAATGAAGTTATTTTTAATTTATCCTGCCGTATGAATCACAAAACGAGCTACAATTTTTTAATATTTAAAACTTGAGTAAGAGAGTAGAGTGAGGGACGTGGGCTTTGTTTAAGAAAAGTATGGAATTATACGAGAATCTTTCTTCAGAGTGAGGGACGTGGGCTTTGTTTAAGAAAAGTATGGAATTATACGAGAATCTTTCTTCAGAGTGAGGGACGTGGGCTTTGTTTAAGAAAAGTATGGAATTATACGAGAATCTTTCTTCATATCGCTACTGTTAAACTCTAGATAAATGCTGCTACTTACTTTGCCTAATTCGGTTCAACACAAACCCCACTGCAAGAACGCAAACAATTTTGAGTGTCGTTTTAAGAAGGTGTCGGCGACCTCGTATGGTGAAGAAAGCGGAATAACACATAGCAAACAATAGATCTAAGCCGTCTTGGGTTTCCAACTAGATTAAAAGCCACTTCTTAAGTTCCCGAGCCAAAGCAGCAAACATGAACATACCCACACTAGTGTTAAGCATACAAATCTGAAAGAAAATTGAGAAAGTTATATGCAGACATTCGCATAAACAAAACTTAGACATGCGTAGGAACAAGAGTTATACTTTTGGCGGGGGGGGGGGGGGGGGGGGGTTAGATGAGACACTTCGTGCACCTAATGTTTTTATTTTTGCAACAGAAAAAGAGCATAACTTTCAAACGGACGAAAACATCGCATTGCTTCACCTTAAGAGAAAGAAAAAAACCTGTCTGAGCTCACACAGGTATGTTGTGGTCTATTTTCTCCCCTTGCAGCAGTTGTTTCGTCTCGTCACACAACGCCATCTATTCCCCGTTAAAGAGAGAGCGCGCAGCGTGGTGAGACTGAATAACGATTGCGGAAGAGACTGCGTTTACTTCCGTTCCTCTAACAGAGAGAAAATCAAAATTATTCGTCTAAAGTAAGTTACCTCAAAAATATAGTCCTACGTGATTTTACTATGAAAAGCAAGCTGAAACTCTGCTGTATCTGCAATAAACCTTAACCAAAGATATCTATACGTGACGGAATAGAACTTGGCCAAGATCTATATCTGAGCATGGGTAAACATTCGAATCTATCGCCTTTTGGTAATCTTTCCCACGGTGTTTTCTTTTTGGGCCTATGAATATTACAGATGCAGTTGCTGGAAACCCAAGATTCCAACACATAAAAACTGTAAAAAAAACTGTTTCTAACCCACCTTTTCAGATAACAATCGTGCGATCGTATCGAGCCACTATAGTCATGGGGCTATTTTCTGAAAAAGCCTTATTTAACGAGTTGGTTCAACCCACCCACAGAAAAGGTTCGAGAGCTGATTCTGATAAACAAATACCTGTTCTTTAAGATAAGATACTATGTAGTCCCGAATTGTGGTACCGCTAACGAGATAAATGGAGCTTTATACCATGATGTGGAACTCAGCATGGAAACGAGGCTCAAACGAAAATTGATCTCAAATTTTATCTTCTTTCACTGAAGTGCCCCCAACCCTTCTGGAAAAATGATGATCATGTATCTGCCTACAATTTGAGTGTTCACGTGGTACGACAGCATGTCACGTGATTGTCACATGACCATTTTTTTCGTCAAAAAGCAGTCTCCTTTGTCGATCCTGACATGTTTCAAATCCTGCTGAGACTAGGGTAAAGGTCTTATTCAGGCTTTTCATCTTATGTGCCAACAGAGAAATCACGTACTTTCGAATTATGCTAAAAAAAACATTTGGATGCGTAAAACTCCAGAAAATAGACAATATTAGTGCTGGTGTCTTTGTCTCTTCCATCACTATTTACATGAAAACGAGGCTGGAATAAACGCAACCTCAAAACGGGTCAAATCTTTGAAATAAAGAAGGATGCTGTGAAAATATTAACGCATATGATGGCCGAAATTTCTATGATAGCATACAAAAATTGCTCCTCTAGTTTTGCTTTTAAGGTTTTTTTTTCGGTAAAAAAGTAAAAGTTCTATGTTAGCGCGTAGAGTGGTATGTTGCACGCACTAATCAGATCGACGCATCTGGGTATGTATCTCGCATCAATCATATCGCAACATTTGGATATCTTACACCAATCACAGAAGAAAATGAAAATGTTGGACTAATCAGACTTTAAATCAAGATTTTTTTTACTGACCTCCTGCATGATCCTTGCAAACCTCGCTGACAGTTTTAATCCAAGGGCATATCTGGAGAGAAGGGTGTGCTTATTAAGCCATACTTTCACCGAACTATCACTTTTATTTTCGATAAATATTCGTTTGAAAAATAAGTTGTCCCAAGTAATGGGCCCCCGGTTGTCCAAACGTTGCAGCTTCATAGAAGCAATAAGGGGTGGGTTCACTGGGGTGTTTCCAAATTAATGGCGGCAAGCGTAAATAATGAATGGCGGAAGGAAAATTTTAGAACAGCTCAATTGCTTTTAATAATAATAATAATAAAAGATTTATACCGCGCCAGTATCCTACTGTTCAAAGGCGCCTACAAGAAAAAAACTTGAAAATTAACACTTAAGACAGCTAATATTAATTATAAATAATAATAATAATAATAATAATAATAATAATAAAAGATTTATACCACGCCAGTATCCTACTGTTCAACAGCGCCTACAAAAAAAAAACAAAAAAAACAAAAAAAACAAAAAAAAACTTAAACATTAACACTTAAGACAGCTAATATTAATTATAAAAGGCTTTTCTAAAGAGTAAAGTTTTTAATCTACGTTTAAAAACAGACACAGACTGAGCATTTCTAATTTCACTTGGCAAAGCATTCCATAATGATGGTGCTGCTACAGAGAAGGATCTTGCGCCATATGTTTTCAAGTTATAGGATGGAGAAACCAGAAGGTGCTTGAATGATGAGCGTAGTTGACGCGATGGGGTGTAAGATGTAAGCAGATCACAAATGTACGACGGTGCCAGGTTGTTAAGTGCCTTGTAGGTTATAAGTAAAATCTTAAAAATAATAC
Organism: Pocillopora damicornis; assembly: GCF_964200805.1. NCBI lineage: Eukaryota > Metazoa > Cnidaria > Anthozoa > Scleractinia > Pocilloporidae > Pocillopora > Pocillopora damicornis. The sequence goes on along the minus strand of NC_142670.1, from coordinate 36,887,534 downwards.
GTTGGTTAACGGGAAGCCAATGAAGATTGAAAAGAACAGGCGTAATGTGATCATGCGTTTTTGTAAGTGTGACGAGGCGCGCCGCGGCATTCTGGACGTGTTGTAGCCTTTTTATAGCGTAGGCTGGTAGGCCATACAAAAGGGAATTACAGTAATCCAGCTTCGAAGATACAAACATATGAACCAGCAATTCAGTAGTGGTCGCTGAAAGATATTTCCTGATATAGCTAATATTTCGCAAATGATAAAATGAAGATTTACAAATGTCAGTAATATGATCCTTAAAGCAAAAATGGCTGTCGAACATAGTGCCGATATTCCTCGCCTTTTGCACGGAAGGGATAGTCTCACCAGCAACTGAAATTTCGTGAAGGAGTGGTCTTGGAAGATGTTTAGCGGAAATTACCAATAATTCAGTTTTGTCTTTATTTAATTTAAGACGATTAACCATCATCCAATGACTGATTTCATCCACACAGCTCTCGATGCTAGAAACCGCTAGATCCCTATCACCCAGTACGGTTGGTTGGAAAGACAAGTAAAGCTGTGAGTCGTCAGCATAAAAATGATAGCTCAGGTTAAATTTCTTTACGATATCTGAAAGCGGTGAAGTATAAAGCAAATACAAAATGGGTCCCAAGACAGATCCTTGTGGCACTCCACATTTAAGGTCATGTTTCGTCGAAGTACCACCATCAACGGAGACATATTGCGTGCGATTCGATAAATAAGATTGCAACCATAATAGAGGCTTCCCAGCTATCCCAAACCGTACACGTAAACGAGAGAGGAGGATGGTATGATCGACTGTATCGAAGGCAGCGGAAAGGTCTAACAACAGTAAAATTACGATTCGACGATTATCAATGGCAGAAAGAATATCATTGTGAACACGAATAAGTGCAGTTTCAGCACTGTGATATTTCTTGTACGCCGACTGGAATGTCTCATTTAACTCATAATCGTTAATGTAGGAGATAAGTTGATTAGCTACCAATTTTTCAATTGCTTTGCTAATAAATGAAAGATTCGATACAGGACGATAATTGCAGAATTGAGTATGATCCAAAGAAGATTTCTTAAGGAGCGGGCGTAACATTGCAACCTTGAGTTGCGAAGGCATCTGACCAGATTCCAATGAGATATTTATGATTTTGGAAATGAAATGCAACAGAACACTAAGTGCATTTCTTGTAACATAACCAGGAAGAGGATCAAGAGCACATGACTTAGCAGCCAGATTCATGATACATGTATGAACTTCATCCGCTGTTACCATTTTGAAAATATCAAAAGAATATGGACAGGCGTTGTCAACAACAGCAACTGTATCTCGATGAGGGAAAGCAGCAGTCGTTATATGACCCCGTATTCTATCTATCTTTGTAGTGAAGTACTTAATAAACTTGTTAGCAAGATCAGTGGGCGATTTGCAGGGGGGATATTGAATATCTGTTTTCCTTTGTAGTAGTTTATCAATTATCTTAAAAAGCTGTTTATAATTTGACTGATTCTCATTGATTAATGATGCGAAATAATTCTTCTTGGAATCACGAATTAAGTTGTTGACAGCATCACATCCCTCAATAAACAACTTACGATCAGAAGGAAGTTTGGTCATTCGCCAGCGTCGTTCAAGTTTTCTACGGGATCTCTTTAAATTATTTATCTCCTCAGAATACCAAGGTGCAGCGGGACGCAAAGTAACTAACTTTTTTTGCAGTGGAGCATGAGTCTCAAGTATGGTAGTAAGGACTCTGTTATATTGATCAATCAAATAATCCAAGGATGACGATGACGAGGCAAAAAGATCAGGAAGGCTCGAATTCATAACATCAGCACAGAAATTATCAAAATCAATAGATCGAAGCTTTCTGAATGAAATAATCTTCTTGTCGAGCGGCGGCTTATTAAGCGAGAGCTGGAAGTGAACAGCAGCATGATCAGAGATGACAAAAGGAGAACCAATTGTTAAATTCGAAACAATACTATCATCAGATCTTGTAATCACAAGATCTAAGGTGTGTCGATCTTTATGCGTTGAGCCATGTGTATGTTGAGTAAGATTGAAAGAATCCAACAATTGAAGAAATTCAGTTGAGTGTTGGGAAGAACAGGTGTCAACATGTATATTAAAATCACCAACTAATAATATTCCACCAGGATCAGCGATATAGTGCTCCAGGAACGTAGAAAACTCATCAAGGAACAATGAGGGTGTTAAACCATTCAAGGTCGAGGGAGGTGGGCGATAAACAATAATAACTCTGAGTTTTAAACCGACTGTACTTGACAATAACAAATCCATATATTCAAAGGACAAAAACTTCTTGAGCGGCTGCAACTTTAAGTTGAAAGATGATCGAAATAACAAGCCAACTCCTCCTCCACGAGTAGAACCAGGTCTAGGAACATGATGAAATGAATAACCTGAAGGACATAAATCACGAATAATTAATTCATTGTCAGCATCTGATTGAAGCCATGTTTCTGTCAAGCCAAGAAGATCAATATTATTTTCGACGACAAAGTCCTTGATGATAGTAGTCTTGTTGTTAATTGAACGAGCATTTAGCAAGCAAAAATTCACGAAGCGAGCCCTTGGTGAATTTTTGTAGCTTTTAATCGGGTTAGGAGTAAGTTCAATTAAATTTCTAAGATTCGATCCAACAGGAGTCTTCATCGTGCATGTAAATCGTGAAGAATTTAATCGACAGCCTTGGGGTGAGACCAAAGCTCGAATATAATTCAAGCGCCGCCGCTTTTCTTGAACTATTTTTCCCGCTCTGCAACCTCTAAACTTTCTTTGACAATTTTTGCCCAGAGGAAGTAAAATACATGGGAGATTCCAGTTGTAGCAGAAGCTCTGAGTACGACGAACAAAAGGCACTAATGGAGAAGTGTGTTGTGAATTGTGATTAAGCCAATTCATCGATTTCGTTGCAGTCGAAAACGCAGAGAACTCATATCCCAGATAGGCGTTTTGTTCTTTATGTATCCCCACCATCCGAGGGGATGTTGGACCAGGATTAGATTCAACGTCCACGAAGATAGTAAGGTCAAATTTTGTAGGCAGACCAAGCGTCAAGTGACCACGTTTGCACCAAGTACAAATCGAGCGCCTAAGTTTGTTTCTTCCATCCACCAATCTAACTGCGCGAGGAGGACCATGACATCTCAGCAATAAAGTAAGAGGACTCTCATAAACCGAAAAATTGATAAATGATGATCGAAAGAGAGTAGGAAAACAAATAAAAAAACCTAATATGATGAGAACAAAGTAACACGTTGCAGCCATCTTGGGCGCATACATTTACCCTTTTGGTAATCTTAGGACGCAACTTATGTCAAATTTCATAGATCCTTTGAAATGACAGGATTATGAGATTAGGTGGATGTTCAAGCGTACTCCTCCTTTGTGCAAGGTTCAAGAGGAAGAAAACAAAAGGCCGGATGAGGTTACGTTACATGGGCGCGTGTTTGCGTGCAGACACGCGCGAACAAGGAAGTGTGAGCGCTGTGGCTCCACGACAAGATGGCGGTCAACGAAGGTGACGATCTAGCATCCCTAGAAGCCAAGACAGTCAACGATGGAGCGATCGTGGAATTGTTAAGGAGAAGATACAACCACAACAAGATTTATGTGAGCTGAATTTCAAGCTTACTGAGTCTTTTTGGCCAGCCTGTTTTTGTGCCGCGTTCATTGCCATTTTGCAAGTTTGCGCGTAGTAACAGGTTCTGTTCTGCTTATGGGAAAACTTTCGTTAAATCTTCACTTTTGCAGACCTACGTCAGCGATGTATTGCTCTCAGTGAATCCTTTTCAACACCTACCCATCTATGGGCCAAAGGTAGACTTGCAATATTTAGATATTGATCATTGTTCACACATTAAATATTAAACAATAGGAGATTCATATCATTTGTGCGCGCATATTTGAATTCGTTCTCATGAAGTAGACAGTCCTTATATCTGTAGGTCCTCAATGCATCGCTAACTTAATATGATTAATTTACTCACTGTTGAAGGACACAGAAAGGGCGCTTGTGGGCTGAAAAAATTACGCAGTTATACAGCTTTGAATTTAAATAAGCATGTACCGCAGCTGTACGTGGCAGATAATCTCTTTAAGCGGGTAGGGAATTGATTTTCCCCACCGTTGCTTCAATTTGGTTTGAAATAGCTTTAATTGACTAAGACAGATCTCATCTAACACAAATCTGTATTGGTTTAAACGGGTGAAAAGTTCGATATTTCGTCGATGCCTTTGGATCAGTGTCAAGAATCAACATTAGCTGTTGTGATTTACATAACAAAAACCCCCCCTAACTAACGTCTTGTAAACACTCGGAGTACTTAAAATACTGAGCATAGTTATGCAAAATCGTAAGCCAATTAATTTCTCTTTCTGAACGCAGCTATTGAAGAGAAATATTTCGCGATTCGTAGATCTCGATTTTGATCCTGAATTTATCAAGTTATGACATAATATATATTTCGCAAGCTAATATCATTGTTTATATTTTACATCCCGCGCGCACCAATGTGCGATCTCTTTCAAGCTACCCTTTTAATTGATCTGTCGTGCCCCTCTTCCGTAAAGAATTGTTAATTTTTCATTTTACCATAGCTTCAATAAATTTCCATAGATTCGGCCTCGACAAGTCTTTGATAGATAACTTACAAATATTATTTGACCCAGTATTGAAAGTTTCCTAGCTATATGGCTTTGCACTGTATTATTCGATAAAGCTAGAGTTGAAAAACTAAATTAAACATCTCACATAGATTAACAGATTAATTAACATAGTTCAGGTTTTTTGCCCAATAAGTATACAAATTTGCATTTTTAAAGAGATTAAATTGTTCATGTAATGCAGAGAGCTTAATGTGATTGTTTGATGGATATAAGTGCTTAATATATAAGTCTGGACAAGTCATATTTGTCATGAGTCCTTTCATATACTGTTTACAACTATGCAGGGAAAATGTCACCAATTTCTTTCAAAATAAGCAGACAAAATTCATGGACTTCAAGAGTGACGGCATGATGAACTTAGATTTATTCAGTACATTTAAAGCAAGCTAGATTAATTTGATACAGTGTGAAAGTTATGATGATTCGAGAGTGATACAATCTTTAAAAACTTAATAAAATATGAGATTTCAGAAAGTAACCATTCTTTTACACAGAGAAAAGGAAATAATTATTACAAATTAATTCAGACAGAACACTCGTTGGTGAAGTCTACAATCATGATGTTGATTTGAAATTTAGCTGCCGCAGTTAATGTACTGGATTCTGTAGGCATTCACAAAGTGACTATCAGGAGCAATTGAGATCTAACCCCCCCCCCCCCCCCCAGGATGGGATGCAGCAAAGTGGTACATTACACATTTAACCACAAGTCTCCCCTCCCCTAATACCAATACTTATATTATTTTTAATAACTATCCACTGTTGTGGCTGCCTGTTATTATTCACCACTAGCTGTTAACATTCAGGCAAATAGTTGTTTTAGTATAATACTAAAACAGCGAGATGATATTAAAAAAAAAAAGATGATTTAACTCATTTGTTCTGACTTGCAAGGATTAAAATATTTTTGGGTAAAAGTCACGTGTGTTGCTTTGAGGTGAATAGAAGAGGATATTCAGAGTTTGAGTAGCCAATCAGAGCATGCCTTATCCCTATCCATTGTTTTACTAGGCATTACATAATTATTATAGTTTATTAGGGTTCGATAAAACCACACAAGTCTTTTTGCAATTAAAGGAGAACTAAGATCAAACTAGACTGATATCATTCAAATCTTAATTCAATTTACTATATAGACAGTATTTCTGAACCATAGTTATAAATTAATTTTGTAAATATTTTTAGGCTATAAAAGCTTACCAGGATTCACAGCCTAACCGGCAGTTGTCACCTCACGTGTACTCAAAATGCAAGGCAATTCTACGATCAATGCACCATTCCTCAAAAAGCCAGTGTTGTGTGTTGACTGGTAATAGTGCATCAGGGAAGACTGAGTCTCTTAAGCACCTCCTGGACTATGTTGTCAGTGTTGTTTCACCCACAAGTACCAGTTTGAAAGCCAAATTTTCAAAGGTACATGCATGCACCTTTTAGGTCATTGATTTTTCTTTAATAAAAGTAGAGGATTGGAATACATGATGTTTAAAATAAAGGCAATCTAAAATGTAACTTAAACTGGTGAGATCAATACAGAAAAAAATTTGTGCATGCTTGTCATACATAATGTTTATGTTTAAGATATGTCTTGAATTGGCCAGTTTTAGAAGGTAAAGAAAAACAGTAATGCATACCTCATGTCACTTATGGATATATACCTTTTAATGGTTTCTTTTAATCTCACATGTAATTAGGTACAGCTTATTTTGGAAGCTTTTGGAAATGCAGTAACAGCACAAAACAGAAACTCAAGCAGGTTTGCTATGTTCTACGAGGTGTACTTTTCACCTGAGATGAAGTTATCAGGAGGTAGGTTGGATTGTGTGCAGATTGGTGTGTCCACATCATTCTTCCTTAGAGAGGGAATTTTCTTTGTATTTCTTGAAATTGCTCTTTAGTTATTCTGACTTGTAATCACTAAGCTAAATGAACAGATTTTCTACCTAAAGTATGTAGTCAGTGACTGTCATAACTTAATCCACATAATTACTTTCAATCAACACTATTTTTGAGATTTTATATTGCTTCTGTGGCTGATGAACTTAGCTAATCTGTTACTAAATTAATAATTAGGCTACTACTACACATATTGTACATGCCTAATTGGGCCATTCAAAACTGTGATATATAAATATATCAAGTTAAACAGTCAGGTTCTTCAGCTAAAATTTTTTTCTGTGATTGATTATTTTCCAGGAAAGGTGCACCACTACATGTTAGAAAAATCAAGAGTTGTTCATCAAGAAAAGGTGTTTAAAAGAAAATTCATTATTAATGATGAAGAAAAAATGATAACATTATAATCATTATAATAATGATATTGGCAGCTATTATATTTATGAAAAAGTTAAAAGATGCTCTTCGCATGCAGGCACATAATTTAATAGCTCTGGCTCCTTACCAGAAAGTGCATGTTATCAGGCAAAAAATTTTAAGCAGCAATCTTTTTAGTCTAACATGTTGCTAAATTAATAATTAGGTATGTAAAGTATGCAGCAAATCTTATGGATGCCTTGCATTTAGTGATAGTAACAGGGTTATATTTTTTTGACATGTCATAGGTCATGCATGTTGTGCATGGTACATGCATGTTAGTTATAACTATATATGATTTCACTCTGATGAAGGGCTAATGCTCAATATGTCAGCTTTGAAACTCTTTATGGTGGCCAATTTAGGTTATCAACTGAGCAGATAATACTTAATTACCCAGTTATACTCTCCCACCAACACAGCATCACTTTGTATGTTATGATGTCAGCTTAACCAAGTAAATGAAGTTATTTCTTGGCTTTCACCAGTTGTACTTCATGCTAAAAGATAAATCAATTTTTTTATGAATGATATTGAAAATTTCCTCTCTACAAAGGATTTACAGATGATATAGTAATGTGTACAACATTTTATACATTCTAGAATAATTTAATATCAAAGAACTAATTAATTGATACTCTGCACCTTCTTAGGGAGCAAAGAACTTTCATGTATTCCATTATCTTTTGCATGGATTGGATGTAGATGAACAGCAGGAGTACCACTTGAGTTCTGAATATCCTCACAGGTAAAATAATTTAATTGCATCATGTAACATTTTTAATTTTCCTAATCGTCGATATGGTTTAAAAGAAAACTTGGATTTGAGTTGTTGATAAAATACAATTAGCTCTGCATTAATCCTGATTACTGTAAATTCAAATAAATCCATTTGATCCTCTGTGATTTGTCTCTAGTAGTAATGCTTTTTTTTTCTAACTCTCAAGCTAAATTACAAAGTTAAACGCATTTTTATCTTTTAATTCCTTGAGATGGTAAAATTTCCGCACAGTCCCATACTATATTATGCATTCATTTCTTGAATAGAGAAAACAATGACAAAAACAATACATTTCCATTAGGAAAACAGATTTGTTGTACAATAGTATGGGGCTGTGCGGAAACTTTACCCATTTGCAATGCGACTTACAAAATATGGTTAAATACTTCTCTAGTAAATCGAAGAGCTCGTGTATGCTTAAATCGGGGTGATATAAACAAGTGTATAATTCGCCGTGTTTTCAATACATGCTCAGAAATAAAAGATTGATTTTTTTGGCAAATTTCGTAAAGTTTCCGCATAGCCCCATACTACTGTAAAACAAATCTGTTTTCCTAATGGAAATGTATTGTTTTTGTCATTGTTTTCTCTATTCAAGAACTGAATGCATGATATAGTATGGGACTGTGCGGAAATTTTACCCGCAAATGAAATCTTCTTGCATTTAACTAACCTTTATCTATGAGTTTGAAAGGAGATTTCGTAAACCGAAGTAACACCGAAGGGCTTCGAAGAATCGCGCGTAACAGACAAGACCGCGCGAGACATTAGCATTTGCCAGGTCACTAAGCCACTGAAATCGTTCGATGTACTCTACTAACTATGATGTAAAGGAAAGTTCAGTACCGTAAACAGCAGCGAAGCTGTTAGAAAAAAGTGTCTGTTCTACAGATCAGAAGACACAATAGAAATCAGCTCCAGTGGCTTTGTGTTTAAGCCACTTAAATTTATTATTTCAAACTTTTTTGTTGACGAAGAATGCGCTGAAAACTGACGAAACTTGAACACAATTAGAACTGGTTTTATAAACTCGGTTTTCCTAACGGACTTTAGACAATTGTTATGCTAATTTCTTGGATTGCTTGGGTCAGGCCTTTGTGTATGACTCGTGTTTAAGTCGAGGGTGATTTTTTGGACTGATTTTTTGGTCATGAAAGGTCCATTTATACACGAGTAAATACGGTATCTGTGATTTAAGTCATGCAAATGCCATATTTGTTGTGTTTCTTTAACCTGGGAAAAACAATGCGTGGCAATCACAGAGAGCATCAGAGCATCAGTTAATTATTCTTCAAGCTCTAACCCTTTAATTCCCATCACTGACCAGGACAGAATTTCTCCTAACAATAACAATACAATATCAAACCAAAAATTGGTGGGAGTCGAATGAAGAACAATATTAACTTGGAAATTATCAACTGATCTACTACCAAATTCTCCTAACTACATACACCTGTAACATCGCAATAAGATTACTGCATGACAGAAAGCAAAGAGAGCATTACTAAACAGATCTTTGGAGTGAAATGATGAACAGTAATTATCAGAGGCAATCAATATTCATCACCTGTGCAATGTTCATTTGTAGGACTACCAGTATTAATGACATTTCTGTAGCATGTGGGGTTATTCAATGTTAAAAATATGAGAGATATACATACCCTCAATACATGTAAACTCAGCTGTGTAGCCAAACCATCCCCCTCAACACAAGTGATATATGAATAAGAGAGTCTGACAAGTATGACAGTGTGACTTCTTTTGTCATACACCACAATTTCTAGTTTTTATCAGAAGTTGCAAGGTATTTACCAAATAACAACCAGTACAATCTTGAACTGCAGCCCTCCTATCTTTTTGCATCCAGATACCTCACTTATGACCCAACAGTTCCTCCAGTGGATGAGACCAGCAAGAAAATCTTAAGTGAGAAATATGTAGAGCTGTTAAAGTGCATGGAGTCTGTTGGCTTTACTAAAGAGGTAATTACTTTCAACATAGACTAAAACCTTTTTGGAACACCAAAAAAGAATCAGGAATGAACTGGTTTTATAGTACATAATGAAGCCATTCAGCTTAACCTTTTAACTTCTTGAGTATACAAGTACTTCTTGAGTGTAGCAGCTAGAGGGGAGAATTAACAATCAGATCTTGGGAGTTAAAGAGTTAATAAATTAACCTAAAGAATTTGTATTCATTTGATTATCATAGAAAAATGAAAGTTGATCAGGAATTTTGACTTAAGATATTCATTTGCTATTTATTGAGAATTGGGGTCATCAAAATTCAGTTTTGAATTTATCTGTAATCAAAGTGTCATGATATGTCAAATCTTTCAGGAAATTCTCAACGTCTCCAAGTGTTTAGTTGCTATTCTTCACATTGGAAATGTTGCATTTGGTTCAAAAACACAAACAAATTCAGCATTTGTGAAAGATCCTCAGCCTGTGAAATGCGGTAAGGATACCTCGCTGCACTTCATTGTTCTGGACAATGGCATGAGTGGGTGGGTTGTCTTTTGCATACAAGCAAATGAGATTTAAGAGATTCTCAAACTGTTTTATATATGCTGCCCTTTCATTGCTGAATCTGCATAAAGTATTTTGACCAGTGCTAAACTTCAGATCCATTGTAGTGATTACTAATTTTGATTTTATTTTCGTGTGGTAACCTAATGCTGGTTGCAGCTAGTTCACTTCTTGGTGTGTCAGAGGATGATTTGGGTGAGGCTCTGATAAAGGGAATCACCTACCAAAAAGGTAACTTCCCTGTAGATTTGCTTTTATGCTAATTATATTTTAAACACATCACGTACATGTGTTAGCCAAAATTGGCACCGACTGCATGCATGAGATATAGCTGAGAAAAAAAAAAAACACTGTTTGTCAGAATTTTTCTTAACTTCATGAATGCAATGAAACTTTGAAAAACATTTGAGAACCATGTCTGAATTACAAAACAATTAAATGTACTCTAAGAAATGTACCAGCCAAGGAGTGAAAAACTAAATAAAACAGAAATACCAGATTTTAACAGCTTGGGATGGGAAATTTATTTGGGAGATTCAATTGTCCAATTGTTAGCATGCACATATATGGTACTCCATGGACTTATTGTTCTAGACCTGATTCTGGGCTTTGTGTGGTGACTCCTTCGGATATCTCATAATTCTTTTTTTTACCAAGGAGTGAAAATGGGTTTTGGGCAAACTGTCAGAGAAACCTCCCACCCCTGCCTGGGGGAGGATTGAATAACTTGTCATGAATTGGCATCCCATGCAAGGGGATTAAAAATACTCCCACTTGGTTCACACCATCTAAAGTAGACTGAAATATTAGCTGAATAATATTTTAATGTCTGCAAGCCACCTGGCTGAGGTACAGACCTGATTTTTATTTCTGTGGCTATTACTGATAGGTTAGTCCCAGTTGTTTTGATAAATGTTGTTGTGTCTTTTGATCCCCAAAGGTGAGAAGTTATCAATTCAAAAGCCTGTGGGTCTGGCTAATGAAGGGCGAGACAACTTAGCCAAGATGCTGTATGGTCGCTTGTTTGGCTGGCTTGTGTTGAAAGTAAACAGCTGCTTGAAGGATAAAGATAATGAACTAAGGTAACAACTAAGAAAAAAAATTCTGCTGTAGTGCTTTACAAGGGAAAAAGTGATTGCTACTTATTTGAAAGGCATTTCAAAATTAATAACAATTATCAGATAGATGATATTTTTCTCATGAAATTATAAATTGAATTGGTCAATTGAGTTAATACTTAAATTAAGACAGTATTTGTTAGTTATGATTTTCAACCTTTTGCTTTTCTTTCAGGCATTACACAGGCCCATCCCTTGGACTGCTTGATATTTTTGGGTTTGAAAAGTGTGAAGTAAATGGTCTTCAGCAACTCTGTATCAACACTGCAAATGAGCAGTTGGCACATTTTTACAACCAACGTGTTTTTGCTTGGGAACAGGTAACTAGTTGATAAACATAGATGATTTTGATAAAGAATCCAAGGTCATGAAGGGTTTGTAACCAGTCAGGAATTGTAAATGTCATGTTGAACTAAATTAAAGGTGTGTGCATCATGTGATTACAATTTGCTATGCCTTATAATCTGCAAGGGTACAGCATAATGTAAAGTAATTGACCTGAGCTAAAAAAATATTTTTTTGGTTTGCTTGCAGTAGCCTTTCTTTGCTTAAAGTTTTCAAAATAAAAAAAGGAAAAGTTTTATTATGATCTGACTATCAAAAATATTGTTATTTATTATTATCCATGTTTATAGGAGGAGCTTGAATCAGAAGGCCTGAAAACCCAAAAGATATCCTATTATGATAACAAGAAAGTTGTTGACCTTTTGCTTAATGTGAGTATCATATATCTGATTCATTTTTATTCTTATAAAATGCTTCCCTGAGAGACTTATTTATTACAAAAATTAACATGCTGGAGAACTCTTGTAATATTGTGTTTATTTCAACTCATTTCATTTTAAACTTCAACCTGTAAATTTTTCCAAAATAAACCAACACAGTATTGTTAAGAAGGCCCACAATTACATTGTCATGATCCTATAAACATTCCATACTCCTGAATCCTATTTGGACAAGCTGCAGGTCAAAGACCTGTTTATTAGCAAGTCCTGGGGAAAAAGGTTTTGGATGTTGAACCACCAATAGTGTTAGTTAACATTTATAGCAATACAGATCTCTTGTTTTGGTTACTTTTCTTATATATATATATATATATATATATATATATATATATATATATATATATATATATATAAAGTCCTATATTGCAGTGCAGAAAAATTGCAGAAAATTGTTTGTTTATGGCTAATGTTAATACTTTAACTCTTGTGTAGAAATTGAGACAGCAAAAATTTTAAATTTTGGCATTTGCTGTTTGTCCGAAGGGCTTTACTTATAATTAACCTTTTGATGCTGTCCATTAATGTCAACTACAGCAGCCAATTAAGTTAAAGCAACTACAATGTATGTACAGCACGTAAATTAAATATCTTGGCACATACAGTCAAATCTATACTGGAGCCCCCATCTCCCGTATTAAACCTTGGAGTCAACCCTTTCCCAAGTAAATCTATCAATAGGAAGGCTCCCGAGGGATGTTTTCAGCCCTAAGACCCAATAAAAACAGAGTTAAACCATCCTATTGCTTTACGTCAAACATCTGCCCACATGCATGGGGCAGCGAGGTCAGGAATTAATGGTCTTTTTTCTCATGACAAAGGCATTCTAAAAAAATCTGCGTGAGAAGGAAACACTCTGGAAGTCAGTGGTGTTAGAGGTTCCTGTAAATGGGCTCCCGGTTTTGCCACATATTACTTCTTGGTGACCCTTACTTGCGTGTCAATGATGGATTTAATTTTATCTAGTTATTTATGATTGTATTTAAAATTTATACTGATATTTTGCTCTTTGAATATGCATTACAGCCACCCCAAGGGCTGCTGCCGATTTTGGAAGATGAAAGCAAAACAGCCCTTTCCACTGATGCAGCCTTCGTTAAAAAATGCAGTTCTGCTCATCGGAAGCACTCCAATTATGGGATGACCAAATCACCTTATCCATCCTTCACTATAAGACATTATACTGCTGCTGTAAGTTGTTGGGAAAAAGAAGTCTTTGAATGCTTTTATTAATAATAAATATAAAAGTAATTTATAGAAATACGGTATATACTTATTCAAAAGTGTATACCACCCGGTTGGGTTTGATTGTTAATGGTTATTGTTTTTGCAGGAGTTTGAAAGCAGATATTTAGTCGAATCTGTCTTATTTATTTAAGACAAATCAGAAGTCCAGATTTTTTATTTTATTTTGTAGGTGGCTTATGTGGCATTGGGTTTCATGAACAGTAACAAGGAAATGCTGGGTGCAAGTCTTCTTCACTGCATGCAAGGTACAGTTCAGTTAACCCGTTCACTCCCAAGATCTAATTAGTAATTCTCCTTACTATCTGCCATACAATTCTTCTGATGTTAGTTCAGAGAATTTGGTATTGGATCAACTAATAATCCCCTAATTGATATTCTTCTCTATTCTCATCACCTGCCTGCTTGATATTGTATTGATATTGTAAGGAGAAATTCTGTCTTGGTCACTTGTGGGAGTGAAAGGGTTAAGCACTTGGTAGTCGAAGGAGAGGCAAATTCGTATATCAGTTACATTGCTTTAACCTATGATTAGTTAATTCCTCTTTAAAAAAATTTATCTAAGATGAGTGAACATCGGGAAGGGCAAAGAAGGATGTGGAAGGTTTGCAAGAGCTTGGGTAAAATAATCTGCTCACTGTGAGAATTCGCAGCTTAGACCTTCCAGGTCTGTGGTAGTATTCTCTCCCAACTGAACGATTTTTTCCAGCAACTACCGATGCTCACACCAGTCTCAAAACAACATTCCCATTTTCATGTTGCTATTTATTTCCAGGAAGCAGCAATGAGTTTGTGAGTAGACTTTTCAGGGCTACCATTTCAGGGACAGGTTCATTATCAGTACATCAAGAAAGGTATGAAAGAATGTCACATAAATGTAGATATATTTGCAATGTCTTATCAAACAAACGTTTCACCACATTTCTGCACGAAAGGTTGAATTACATTGAAAATGTTCAACCATTGTGGGCTTCACTTTCTGGGGATTCTACAATGTAATTGAGCTCGGAGCCTATCGCACTGCTGATAGTGTTATGTAAGTTTACTTCACATTTTCTTGTCCAGTGTAAATGTTGTCGTCTTTCTGAAGAGCTTGTGTCGGTTTGCTTCCAGATCAGCGGTTCCCGAAATTTTGATGCAAATGAAGAAAAACAAAAAGTAAGAGAAAAGTATGAGTCTGAGTTAAATCTTAATTATGGTTCACAATTTCTTTTAAAAAATGAAAGCAAAGTTTTAACTGTTGTAATGCCGTCAGACGGTCGAGTAACGCGAAACTCAGAAACCTGTCACCCGCGCAAAGGAGGAAAATAAATACAAAAGATTTGTGTCTGAAAAACTCGATGTCAGGCAAAATTATCCCCCAAAATTTGAAATTTTAATGGGAATTTTTGAGAGAAAACTTTGGAAGCCATTGGAAAAAGTTAAATTTCATTTTTTTCTCTTTTCTTTATTATATGTTGGCTCATATAGGAAGGCAAAGCTCAGATGAATCTTGTTTACTTTTGAATTGACGCTCCATTTGAAATAATTCCGTTGGAAATGTTGCAAGCTACTCTACAAGAACCTGCAACACTCAAAGAAATTCTCACTTTACGATTAGAAAGGCGAGGATTCAGGTTCCTGATTGGAATATTTTGTAGGAATGATGATCTTAGAAAGAACACGGATGATTAAGTGCGGGGAAAATTTAAAATGGTTGCAAATAAAGAACTTGAAAATGGAGGCGAAATTCTTCGATATAGACAAACTGCAAGAGAACGAAAACTTTGAAATCATTTGGGAGTGCTTGAAATTTGTAGTGCATTCATGGCGAAATTGTTGTGATGGAAGTATATTGAAAAGGTCTAGATATATTTTGCCTGTCGTTGTTGTTATTGTTGTTGTTGTTGATGTTTTAATGACTGATAGTTGTAATGGATGTTCTAAATATTTTTGCAGGAATCCGACTTTAAGACACAAAGCAGCTGTGTAAGTAAATGAAAATGTGTTTAACAAGTCATTTTATTGGACATGATATCTTCAGCAAGATATTATAACAGTTTATAATCTCTTGTCTTTCATTAGACTGATATGAGATAGCACCATTTTTCTAATTTTTAGCCAGGGTTTTGTGTTGCTCTTGGGGTAATTGTGCGAGTTTTTTTTTTTCCGTTCTCGTCTCTGTTCCAAGTTGTTTTTCTTCGCTTTCTCTCGTTTTACTCCTAAAAATAATCACTTCGAATTCTTAATTGATATGGCGGCTTTTAAATTCCTTTTAAGAACTCTTTTATGTTACTAGGAAGGTCGTACATGATAAACATGCAGATTGGAAATAACTCTAATTTGATACCGTCCGAATAAGGTGACTTGCAATTTGGCTAGCAATTTGAGACCCATACAGTATTGTTGTTTTACATACTCAGCGTGCAACACTTGACTGGTACAGAATCTCGTCAAGCAGAACGGGGTTTCCACACAACGGGATCCCAGTTAAGAGTAAGTATTCTTCATTGAGCGAAGACCAGTTTTCTTAGCCATCATCAAGGTTCACTCGGAACAAACGAAGAAAAATAACAGAAAGAGCAAATGAACTGAGAGTGAAGACTCGTAAATGGTTTCAAGCGTGGGAAAACGAGGGTGACAAAGTCGCGATTGGTTTAATTTTAGTTTTGCATATGATTGGCTGGGAAGATGGCGCGAGTTCTCTGGACCAATCAAAGAGCGATGCTCTGGATAAAGAGATCTGGGAATAGCTAAATAAATAGACAAGAGAAGGGAAAGGTCAATCATTGACTCTCAAAGTAGTTTACTTTATATTATTTACGTAGTTGTTGTTAAGGAGACGATGCTAAGGGAGAGTGTGTTATGTGGGGGCCTTCCGAGTCTATTTAATAATTAATGAGACTTCACACCATTTTGCAGGCTTCCATCGCCGAACTTATGAAGAAAGTGTTGTCTTGTGAAGTGCATTTTATCAGGTTTGCTTTCTCTCTCCATGTAGGACAACATTATAGATTACTTGTGCTAATATACTAATCCTTGAGTTTCCAAAGCTTTTTTTCACCGATCGGTTCAATGTTTCTTCCTTTTGAATGTCAAAACAAGGGGTGTGCATTAGGAGAATTTTTTAAAATACCTCTGAAACCGCCTCGTTCAAAAATCTGTGGTTAGAAATTAACGACAAGAAATTGGAATTTGAAATGGCGTGATAACACTATATCTTCAAACGATTCAAAATGTAGGAAACCTTACAAGTCTTGTCCTGCTGCGGAGAGAATATGCGTCATCAGTTTTGGACAATGCTACTCTTGGACTAGGGAAAACTTTTCTTATTTTTCTGGGTGTTTATTAAACAGGTGTATCAAGCCAAATTCGTATCAGTCCCCCGACCGATTTGATCCCGACACGGTTCTCGCTCAAGTGAGGGCGCTGGCTGTGGTTCAGACGATTCAGATGAGGAATTTTGGGTTTCCTGTTTGGTTCCCATTTGATGTCTTCATCAAAAGGTTGACGTATCTGTTGTTTTGTTTCAGTGGTATTTCGCGCACGTGCGTTGGAATATAGAGCGGTTTTGTCCTGAGAAGTCAGAAATCTGCGGCAGGCATGGTCGCTCAAAATGCGATTAGACCTCCCTGATGAAAGTCAAATTCCGAGTTCCCACGGTTCAGGGATTTGGTGCCGAAAGGAAGACGTGACGAGAGCGACTTCGCACTTAGTTTCGTTCTCGCGCCTTAATTTCAGTACCAGATCTCTAAACCGAGAGACTTCAGAAATGGGCTAATGACTTTTCTTCTCTTTCGATTGAAACGTTTATCAGCGCCAACGGTTTGGGGTTAATCTTTGTGAAATGCAAAAATAAGACAGAGAGAAACTGAAAATAACAAACCTCTCAGCAAAGCCATAAATCTGAATCAAATTTCTCTTTCGATCTAGTTGTGAACAACCCTTCCCCTAATCTACGCCTGTAGTCTTCAGCGAAGCGGGCTCCATTCATTGAGATTTCTTTTAATAGGTTTGGCATCCTGGCTGGTCTGCCCTTAGGTGCGTTTGTGAAAGACAGTAATCAGACATGTCAGAAGATGCTTCGTCAGTTGGCAGGTTCTCAAGGTTGGAGAATGGGTAAAACTAAGGTACCAAGGGCTGATGTTTGGCCGTAATATTCTTTGACGTCTTCATAGCGAGCATTTGTAGCTTCTGTTCTTTTCGCTTTTGATGTTGTCTTGAAGCCTTTTTTTTATTGCGACAGGTGTTTTTGAAGTATTGGTGTTTAGAAAGGTTGTACACACTCCTGGATCGCTTCGACTCTGTGGCTGTCGTTATACAGAAAGGTAAAACCGCTCAGTCTTTGGTTTCCACTGAGATATCCTTCACTAGATGCATTCTTGGGGTATTACCCACTCATTAATTTATTTACGATCTCATCGCATTAAATGCAGTACGTGGTGCAAACTCAGGGGACGGTTATCAGCCGAGGTACTCGTATGATTTGACATCTATTCAACCATAGTTTATTACCTTGGAAAATCCAGTCACGTGATAGAGCACTCCTCTAACTTTTCTTTAATTCCATCTTTGATTGATCATAAAATCTCGTGCTACATCCTAAGCAAATCGGATATACAACTTGCCCAGGCGCCGTTTCCCGCGCTTTGACCTAGTCACGTGAGCTTGCTTTGGGTGCTTATTGGCTTCTGATATTTGACTGTGTTCTGGCCGCTGGTTGTGATTTCCTTAGGCTTGACTTGATGAACAAATGCTCCTAAAAGTTCGCACCTATTGCTTTATCGTAGAATATTACCCCGATTTCTCTAAAAGTTTCTCAGGTGCCCTCGAATCTTCGCGTGAAAGGGCCAAATCAATGAGAAAGTAAACTTAGTAAACTTTACAGAAGTGTAAGGAGGCAACTAGTTACTTAGAGGGACCAGCTCAGGTGGTTACTTGCGTATCGAGTGTGTAGATAAGCTAGGCACAGCCATTTTTCTTGGTACAACACATCTACTGAAATTTTTTTAAAACATGATAGACATCCCATTTTTTTTTTCTTCAGTTGTCAGAGGCTGGCAGGCGAGGGCTCTTTATTCCAGGCTGAAACGGCTGAAAGGGGCACAGGAAAATAATGTGAAAAGTTTCCTGAATACGGTGAGTGCAGCATTAAACCGCAAACTTTCCAAGAGGAGTTGTAAACAAGATTTCATGTCATAATGAAAAAGCAATCTTGGCATAACACCGCACAGTGGTAAATTCTTCTGAATCTACATGTATAATTAGATCTCTCCACGCTGGCCATCTTGGTTACAGAGGAGAGTGACTGTTGTAGAGAGGAGGCCGTAATTTTGTTTATTGTTTTCTTCGTTGTTATTTTGCAGATCGGCGGTCGAAGTGAGACGATGTTTCAACATAACACCAATCAAGTCAAGGAGGAGGACTCAAAACAAATACATAAACAAAACGAGGTAGTGTTTGAACTAGCCAGCGGTACAACTATTACAGAGATTAAGCATATTTTCCACACCAAGAAAAAACCTGAACTTAATGCTGTCGGCCCAAAGCCGTTCTTGGATTCAAAAGAAGACATTTCTTGCATTTACTGTGGCCAAAAATATATTTTTAGTATTGTCAGCAGGGTTATATGAAAAGTGGGTGAAGTTAAACCATACTTCCACCTTTTGCCAAGAGCATAAAGGAGAGAGTTTATAAAACTGATAGCGCCAGCGCCGGCTGGAAATCACCGGCATGGCGGATATTTATGGAATAAAGCGAAGAAGGCTTCACAAGTTTTGCTTAATGGTTATTTTTTCCGGTCCAGATTGCGTGTATTATTATACGGAACATGTACTTTAATCAGGTAAAGAGAACTTCATTGCAAAACCGCGTAAACTTCACATTGAGAAACGTTTTACTTTATTTATTTATTTATTTGATATAAGTAATTATTATATCATTATCAGATCATCACCAGGAATATCTCGAAGATACTCCTGGTACTGACCTGAAACCCCAAATTTATATTTAGTACGCTTGGGTTGCCTGTGGTTTTGCATATGATTGATTAACGGGTTGTTTTTAGTTTTCCTGACCAACCACAAAGTGTATAGAGGGAAATCACTGCAATCATAAATTAGTTTGGATACTCAGTTGATTATTGCTCAATGTCTACACATCCTAACGTACCTAAGAACTAATGAATTTAATTCAATCTTTTGTCTAGATGGCCAATGTGAACAGACAGGCATGGAGCCCGAACCTTCTGAACCAAAAGAGTCCATCGGCATCCTCACAAACGTCAAGTATGTAACTAACTGCGCCTTTTTACTTCATAAATTGGAGAAAAAAAGACTTAATGTGTGACACTTCTCGTTGTAACAATTGGTTCCAGTCCAGTACTATATAACAAGCTCCCAATCAGGGTTAAGATCATTCGTCGCACTGCAAATCCTTATTTCACTTTGCTTCACGCATGATTTGTACGCGTAAACTGAACAGTGTCGAGTCTTGAAAAAACTGGAAAGTGACGCAATTCCGTAATAACATTTTTGCGGGCCTTGAAAATGTTTTTATTTTGCGTTATGGCAAGTTGTGAAAAATTGATGACATTGAAATTTTGAATAAAATAATCTATTTCATAGAAGCGGCCTTAATAACATTTTTTTACCCAATAGATACTGTATTTGAAACTATCCAGTCCTTTCAGTATTCTGTTTTGATTTAGGTGATTAGTTTTCGTTTTAATTTTTTTTCTCTGATGTGATTTTTCCACAGGTTTCGATTTCCCAGATGCAGGCTCACCACCAACTTCCCCTCGCCCCAATCCTCCGCAGCAGAGAATGTCTGACTTATCACTGGGTTCTGTCTCCGATATATTCGGCCCAGACTCTCCTACAAGTCCCGGTCGTCCTCAGTCGAGAACGTCTAACTTATCAGTGGGTTCTGTGTCTGATGTATTCAGCCCAGACTCTCCTACACGTCCCGGTCCTCCACAGTCGAGAGCATCTAACTTATCTGTGGGTTCTGCCTCTGATCTATTCGGCCCAGACTCTCCTACACGTCCCGGTCCTCCACAGTCGAGAGCGTCTAACTTATCTGTGGGTTCTGCCTCTGATCTATTCGGCCTAGACTCTCCTACACGTCCCGGTCCTCCGAAGTCGAGATGGTCTGATTTGTCCATTCTCTCCATTGGATCCACGTTTTCAAATGTGAGTTTTCATGTAAATCAGCATAACATTGGAGCGCTAAATTTACTGAGCACTTGGAATTCTTCTCGAAACTGGTTTATAGCATGGTTGAATCGGCTATTGTGATTGGTTAAGTGAGAGGTCAGGGTGATCCAATCGAGCCCCCTCTAGATCACCCTGACCTGTCTTGCACAAAGCGAAACTCTATAGTGCAGTATGCGGAGCGTTCAACTCAAAATTTTCTCCATTTATCATTAGGAATCTGAAACAGAATTTGATGCCGCACCCCTGGTTTGGTGTAAAATAACTTGCTATGAGAGGGAAATTCCTCTAAGTGAGTTCTCCATTGATCGTCCGTCAATCATAATCGATGGCTCCAATAACGCTTTTGACGTCACAAGGTAATTAATACTGAGAATCTTCTGCGCAAAAGTGGAGCATTATTTATTTGACAATATCCTCCCCCAAGGGACTAAAAAAATCCCTCCCCGCATTGTCTCCCCCCCCCTCTAAAGAGTCAAGTAACATGCAATAAAATTATAGTATACACCATGACATTAAAAAGTTTTCGAGGGAACTTCGTTACAGGAAAATATTATTAGGTTACATTTATTTCGGTGTAGTGTGTAGTTGGTTTTACTTACCTCAAAAATCTATACTGTCGTACCTCCCCCACAATCACTTCGTCGCCCTAAATTGTCCGCTCCTCTCAACTTTCTCTGCTGCTCTCAAGAGAGCCTGAACTTCACGGTGGACGTTAACGGTAGTTGTCGTAGCTTTTCCTCTTCCCAAACCTCGCGCTTTCTCGAGCCCTGTACTTTCGTTAATCGAGATAAGAGTAGGGTTGTTTCATTGATTGAAAGAAGAGGAAAATGACCATCTCAGTCACAACGGCTAACCAGGACAAGGGAGCTGTTTAAGGAAGCCACTCGGAGGTCTAACGTAAGGCAATGCAACTGCCTCGAAAAAAAAAGGCGAGCGACCAAATAGCCTTGTATCTGATTGGTTAATGGAGGATATTACGATATTCTTGACCAATCACTGACTGTGGTAAGTAAATCAATCGATATGTTCTCAGTCTTTACCGGTTTTTCACAGGATCGGCCTCGGAGCGTTACCACCAAGTTCTGACCCCAAGATTACAAGACTGCGGAACTACGTTGGAAAGGTGAGTCTATTGAATTTCTTTCAAAGACAAGCTGACAATCCAAGCCCCCCGGGGGGGTGGAAGTTGAGTCTGGGGTGTCTCTTGATTTTGTTTTTAAGGGAGACACCTGCTCTGGCATTGCCTCTCTTCTCTCCTCCCATGAAAATGAGTGGGTACTAACGGACTGTCACTGAAGCTTGACGAAATTCAGGGGGTGACTTGTAAGTAACAAACATCTCATCCAAGAAGTGTGGCAATACCTTTGTATAGAAATTTCATAATCTATCCCTCTACAAAATCCTGTCACTTTGATTGTTTACGAAATTTGGTCGGACAAGTGTTATTTCTTCTGGGAATGAAGCGTTTGTACTTATGTTTTCAGGGAATAGAGATTGTGAACGATGAGCAAGGAAACGTATGGGTGACTCGAGGAAGCAAGAACCACATTTTTGTGAAGGTAGGAAGAAACGCACTATTACGTTCTCCGTACTGTGGCGTAGTACTCTACAGAAATTCTCACATCAACGGTTGTAGGGAATCAGAGCTTACCGTATGAGTGTTTCTGCACGCAAAGCACGCTAGCGAAGACCCACACGCAAGAAAACATACATAAAGGCCAGTTAAAATCAATAGACTAGAGCTCCGCTTTCAGTTGTATTTCAATATCACCACTTGCCGTAAATCGACGGCCGAGATGTAAGATTTCTCCTTTGGATAAATAATTCTTTAAGCAAGAAAGAGCGCTATTTAAGTGACGGGTACTGAAGATTTCAGAAGGACTGAAATTATAAGGAAATTACAGTCAGAAATTGTTTAGGTTCTCAGACGTTTGCGCTACAGTTACTGTTGACCTGCCAAGGTAAATTATCCTAAGTCTAAAAACTCAATGTCTTTGTTGGCAGGGTCATTTCCTATCCGAAGAGGTGATCGCTTCAACAGGGGTCCTAGAAAAAGATGTCACTCTTAAGGTACGTTTCTTTCGATGTGCACTGTGGGTACAGAGAAATGCCCCCCCCCCTTCCTCTCCTTTCTGTTCATATCCCATTTTGCGTTTCTCTTCTCCTACTTACGACGTTACGCAGTCCATGCGGTCGTCGCTTCAAGTAAAATAAACTATTTAATGGGTATTTCAACCCCAGTAAGCTTAACTTTTTCTTCATTATTCTTTGAAAAACAGAGTCGTCCGTCACATCTTATTTTTCATGTTGGTGGTGCATATTAGCTGTTCAATAAAACTATACCCCTTGGTCTGGTTCTCATGTTTATTTCCTCTTATCAACCGTCTCTGTTTTTTTTTTGTTTTTTTTTGTTTCAATGTATTGATGCTATGAGATGGTAACAGTGATAAAGGAGGGTACACAAAGAGGATTAACTCGGGAAAATCCCAGAGAAAACTCAGTTAAATTTTACATCATGTTGTCAGAGGAATCGCTAGATCGTTAAAGTTTCATGTAGGGGGAACTCACTTTTGAAGGTCATTCAGGATCGTGTGATATCTTAAGTAAATAATATTTCTATTCAACAATGATAAGGGAGTTATTCCTCGTCGACTTCGCGTGCTTTGTGTGGTGCAAGTGTATGAAACTTTAACGAAGGATCAACGCGTGGAATTTGTTTCATAATCTTTTTCTTTCTCTCTATTTTGTCAGGTTTTTGATTGGGAGTCTTTTGCAGCCCTAGTTCAGTATCACTGCCTTGAGCCCAAAAACTTTGATTCTGATATTGAGGAAAGGATTTTGTCGAGTACCTCGGTCTACTTCAGTTTTGTGAAAGATGGCGAGGATGATGTCAACACGCCATGTTGGGCTCAGCTTGATGTTCTGTCTGCCTTTAATCAAGCTAAAGGTAACACATCGTGTTTTACGTTGAAAATCTTAAACCATAGACGTTTCTCCAAAAGCGTTACCAGGAAAGGAATCGTCCAATTTTTTCATAAAGCGGAGAGGGAATTGTATAAACTGCATGGAAATGAGGGCAAGGTAACTTACATACAAGCGGGTGAACGAAACGCAAACAATTGATTCTTATCATTTTTGAAGCTTTTGATTTCACTCTTAGAATCTTCGTACTCCATACTTTGTACTGGCGGTTCGAGACACGCCGAGAGTGGTGTTCTTCAGGAATTAGACAAATTTCAAACAAGAATCCCTGTTATCTTTTAAGCGAAAGTTTCCTTAGTGTCGAAGGCTCGTTCATCTATCAACTGATAGTTTTTGCAATAGCGCTTGATTCAAATTGACAGCAGTTATTAACGATAACATGGAAGACGCGGGAAAGGTTTCTCGCGTAAAGCGACCGATTTTGACTAGTAGGTTGACTTCTCAAGGCCATGTAGTGCGCATTATAATTTATCGCTCGAGAAAGATCTTTGCTGTAAATTAAAATTACGACGAAATTTTCTGGAAAGTCGGCTAAGTTGATTTCACGATGTTTCTCTTTCCAGCTGCCTGTAAATATGCCCGCGAAAGAAAACTCCAAGAAAAACAAAAGAAGCAGAATGCACTGCCACCGATTCTTCGTCCCAAGACGAAGAAATCCCGTGAGTTAGCTGCTGTAGCTAATTTCCAAGAACAGATTCGCCCCAGACGTTTCGTTGACACGGAAAAATTAAACCGGAAGGCATGGGCGCGAACGGAAGTGGTCATGAATCCTTTTCTTTATGGTAAAAAGGAAAACCTCGCAATTATGAAAGTGCTTCAGAAGGAGACAAATGGGGAATCTAGAAAAAGTCTCGATACTGCCTCTCCCAAGTCCCCTTCTGCCGTATTTGGCAACAACAATGACATGACGGACGGGGATCCTGAGCAGATCACTGTTGTGATTGACAAGGTGGATGATGTTGGTGAAATGTTGAGTCAGGAGACACATACTACAACCATACAAAAGCCTGGTCGCGAAAAACCCGGCAAGAAAGTCTGGGCCAAGAAAAAACATGCCGAGGACAAAGCTGATAAGGCAAAGAAAAAATCCTCCTCAAAGTTCAGATAAAGCCATTATTCTAAAGGTTCCCGTTTATTGTCAGGCGAAATGGAAGAACATTGCGCGTCACGACTTTTTTACGACAGGATCTTAAATAGTGTAATGATATGTAGCCTCTCTTTCTTGCTCCAGCGCGACCTTAGTGATTGTCACGAGATCCTATTTTTCGTCCTAGACCCCTTGCTGGGTAAACGCAATACATGTGCTGGAAATTATATTTATATACACTTTTATTTATCGGTACGTCACAGAAAAGGAAAAGGAGGGTTTTGTATTCTGTTTTCTTAATTGGAATGCGCGACACATTTTTAGCGTGACTGTTTCCAATCAAAATCTTAGGTATTGCTCGGATGATTATTTAATAGATATCGTAATTCGACTATTACTAAGTTTCCACGGGAAAATCCGAACCACTGCCAGGGCTAAAACTAGCACAACTGTATGAATTAGTCTTTAGTTTTCGACGACAAGAAAAATTGCATTCTTAACCTTGTATTGCAAAACATTTTTAAAAGCGCGTGTTTTGTCTTCCCTGTAAGACCTTTCCTTCTTTAAGACCGCTTTTGCATTCATTTGTTATGTATGCGCAAAATGTATAGATTATATGGTAATTTAGTAGTTTTGTAATACCAGTAATTTTTCTTGATTATTCTATATTTAAATTTTTATAGATGATACTTTTGTAGAGCCTTCACAGATGAGGAGCCACATCTTTTTATGTGGATATGCTGTGAATAAATTATTATTATTATTATTAGTATTCGTCGATTGTCGCATCGGCATCGCAAAATCATGATGCGAGACTTGCAACCTATTGTAGTACTATAGGTATCGCTTGAAAAATACTTTTGGAGGGTTAACCGTACTGGGATTGTAACCATGACCTGCTGGATCAGGGGAACAGACAATTATTTAATAGAAAATTGTTTGTAGCTAAAATTATTTATGCTGGGTTTGATTATCGATAAATTAAAGTTCTGTTTATGGCAAGCCTTTATCGTCTTTATTTCTCCTTGTCAAAATTACTTTATGATATGCACCTACCGCGAGGCCGTAATTCCGTTCCGTAAGGGGAGTTTAATAAGCGAGAGAAATAATGTTCGGAATACATTGACAGAAACACACACGAAAAAAGTTACCCCTGTTAGATACAACTTCCAGAGAAAATTGCACAATAATTCGCCCCCAGCTGAATACCGTATCAGTAAAACTTCTTTTAATGATGAAACTTAGACACAAATGGCGTGATGGATAAAAACAGAACGAAGAAGCTTCTACCCGCTTTTCAAAGTACCTAACATTCGACATTTTCCCATGCCTTTTGATATTTCTTGCGAAATCCAATCCATCACACTTGCCTGGCAAAGGAAGACCTTTCGGGCTTATAAGATATTCTTTCACTATCCATGCTCGTGACCTGCTGAAAGCCTTTTCTAAATCAGGCTTTTAAGTTTCAAAAGAGAAAAAATAAGTGAGCAGCGTTTTAGGAATGTTTTCAAAGCTATTGCAAATTGCAGTGCGTTTCAATCTCCCTCAGGAGCCAGGGTTCCTGTCCCCCTTGAGTGATCCGACTTTTTTTTATTATTTTTTATTTTATAACTTAAAACCACCGCAATCAGGATATGGACACTTAGACCTATTAATATAGAATGAAAATGGTAAATAAAGGCGATTCCTCGTACTAAATTGCTCAAAACAGTCAACCATCTTTACCGGGGAGGGGTCAGTGCACAAGACACCTGATTTATGCGCCATATATGGCGGGAGAGTGCATGCGTGTAAACATGCCCACGTGATTTGGTACAACATGGCGGCATGTGGCTGGCGAATTTGGCCTAACAGGAGTCAGGTATTCGAAGACTTAGATCGTTTACACTGCCGGTAATTTGTGATTGCAAGCCATTTTTCACTCTTCTTGAATTCCACTTTCACGTTCAGGAAATCTGGGTATTTGCTTTGAGACGGAGTTCAGCAGATCTCGCACGTCCTTGGGTTAGATCCCAACGTAGAATTAGTTGTTTATGATTTCCAATTTACGTTCTTTTCCGTATGAAGACGAAGGTTTCAGCTGATACCAGTGTAGAAGGAGTGCCTTCGAAAACAACTACTGCTACCACGATTTCAAACACTGCACAATCGAGCGTCTGGTCAATATGTGACATATCAACTGACCCACACGTCGAGCTACGAGACATAACACCGTCAATTAGTCCAGTGTTTACCGACGATCAAGTGCACGAACTGACTCAAAATCCTGCCGAAGTGGATGTGTTGAGCGAGCATTTTCTCCCGCATGATACTTTCAAACGAATCGACGAAGTTCTGAGCTCGAGCGGTGAAACGAACCTTCTGTACACTGATCCAGAGCTTAGTGACTCATTGAAACAAAACCACGATGTTCTTTTAACAGGCGAACTTGGTTTCCATGGAACCATGTTCCCATCGTTTGATTCAATAGTCGAAGCGGATAGGATACTGAACAAACGAGACGAGTCATCTCCAGTAAACAGTGCTGAAGAAAATGTTTCACAGGCTGGTGGTTCTGATAACGTTAATTGGTCTAAGGACCGTGCAGAATTAAATAAAACCACAGGGAATCCAGGAGATGAGAAGCAGGAGGATGACATCAAAGGTGTGAGGCGTTCTCCTCGAATGCGTGTTCAGGTTAAAAAGGATTCAGACGCACGAAAAACAAGCAACCTAGCTGGAAAAACTATCTCAAGAGGCAAAGATATATCAAAGCTAAAATATGCAAAACAGCCTGAAGGAGAAGAAAAGAAAGAAGTACGCAGAAGTGGCAGGGCACAGAAAAAAGTGGAAAAGGATGACAGTGATGCTGACAAAAAAGGGAAAGATAAAGTTGTAAATAACAAAAAGAGAAATGCAAAGGAAGATGCAAAGGCACAAAAAGCATCTTCACAGCCAGAAGACTCTTCTAAAAATGTGCGAAGGTAAGCTCTCTCAGATGTTTTTCATTTTCTTATTTTTCCTCTTTGCCCCTATGCCAGATCTGTAGGCTGCCCTTCACCCTTTGAGTCCCATCAGTGACTGAGACAGAATTTCTCCTTAAGTATCAATACATTATCAAGCAGACAGTTGATTAGAATAAAGAAGAATATCAATCGGGAGATTACAAGTTGATCCAACACAAAATTCTCAGAACTAACATCACAAGACTTGTATGATAGATAGTAAGGAGAATTAATAATGAGATCTGGGAGTGTAAGGGTTAAATGATTGCTATTCGTTACACACTTTACACACTGTTCCACCCTGTGACGGGCATCTCAGCCTAGGTCATTTGACATAGCCGAGATGCACTGTATCATTACATATCTTTCCTTATGGAAGGTTGAAAGTTATTTACTGCAGAACCATATTAGCAGTAGTCTGCCTGCCTCCCCATCTGCTAAAAATTTTTTTTTTTTTTTTAACCCAAATCTTATGTTACATGTATAATGTCTGGAACAGCACTTGCAAAAATAGCATGATAATTGACCCAAGGATGAGCAGCGTCAATGTAATTTGTCTCCCACAATGCTCTGTGATACATGCTTGTTAAATTTTGTTGCCAAAGATTTCATGCTTGGCGAGGATCTCTTTGCCTGTTTATCTCATCCAAGGATCACCACAGACACCATTGAAATGCAGATAGTTTGGTACAGAATAAAATTGTTAAAGCGTAAAATCGCCATCCTCCCTCTTACCCTTCAACATTCATGAGTGACCAAGACAATATTTCTCCCTATAATATCATTACAATATTAAACAGACAAGTCATGAGTAGAAAAATTAAAATATCAATTTGGGAATTACAAGTAGATCCAAAACCAAATTCTCAGAATGAACATTATAGCAATTATGTGGCAGAGTGTAAAGAGAATTACTACTTAGAACATGGGAGTATAGGGTGAATCCTTGTACAGTACATGGCAAATAATAAACATTAAATTGCCTGCTTTCCACTACTTGCAAATTTGGGTGACATTCTGGACATTTTAAATAAGTAAATTAACAGATTAAATTCAAGATAGTTGTTCAAAACCCCAATTAGAGATGTTGAAAAACAACAAATATTAACCCTTAACTCCTACAAGTGACCAAGACAGAATTTCTCCTTACAATATCAATACAATATCAAGCAGACAAGTGATGAGAATAAAGAAAAATATCAGTTAGAGGATCATTAGTTGATCCAATACAAAATTCTCAAAACTGACATCACAAGAACTGTATGGCAGACAGTAAGGAGAATTACTAATGAGATCTTGGGAGTCAAAGGGTTAACAAAACAAAGGAGAAAAAAGCTGAAAATGAGCAGTTAGCTATTTACTTGGTGCCTCTGAGGAGTTCAACTCAGGAAAACCAAAAGACATATACAATTGTATAGCCTAGTGAAGAAATTCTGCTCGAAATCTCCAGTGGTCAACCTATTACCCTTTAATAGGACTTAATTTTTTTAAAATATAATATAATTTTACATTTCTTGTAGGTCACCCAGGAATCAAAGCAAGGCTTTTGTGGAGGCAACGCAGAAAACAAACAAAAAAGCTCCAAGAAAACGTCAGGAAAGAAACCCTGAAGATTCAGATGGTAATAAAGAAGACAGCAATGATAAAGAAAGCAAATCTGATGAAACTAGATCAAACACAAAGAGAAGAAATAGGAAAACAGAAATTTCTGAAGAGACGAAAGGTGGACCAGAGGAAAAAACAGTTATAAGAAAAAGTGGAAGGGTGACTAGAAATAGAGGGAAACAAACTAAAGAAGAAGAAGAGAAGGCGGCAGAGGGAAAGGTCAAAACAAAGGTAAAAAAAACTAAAGAAGAATCTCACAATGAACTGAAAACTGGAGAAGCAAAAGTCAAAGACAGTAGTGAAATAGAGATTATGAATAATGAGTCAGATATAAAAGAAGATGATCAAGACATTTCTAAGAGGACTGCTGGTAGTTCTGAGGTGAAAGATGATAAAAGTATATCATTTGCCAAGAAGGAAAGAGGAGGTGACATAGAAGAAAAAGCTGTCAGAAAGAAGACAGCAGAAGTGAAAGTTGAACCATCTGAAAACAAGGAAAATGAAAATAAGAGAAGTAGCAGAAGACAAGAAAGAAAGACTGTGGATAACTCAGAGAAAAATGCTGAAAAAGGTGAACAATTGGAAACATCTATGGAAAATAATTCCACACACAACATACAAAAAACTGATAAAAGAGAAAATGTGCTAAGTGAAGGAGATACAAAGTCTGATAAAGAGGACAAAAGTGTTGAGAAATCTGTTAAAAAAGAGGTCACAGCTCATGATTTAACAGACGAGGAAGCTGTCAAGGATTCTAAACAGGATCCTGGGAAGAAAGACTTAAAAGAAAGCAAAGAAGATAAAGAGTCAGATGCTGAGATGGACTCAGATAACAATGAGGAGGTTAACGATGACTCAGATTATGATCCAGAGTATGATCCAGATCGTTTGTGGTGCATCTGTAGAAAACCACATGGTAACAGGTAAGATCATGTTAGTTCACTGTACCAGATAGGATTTAACCCTTTAACTCTCAGATCAAATTTGTAATTATCCTTACTGCCAACCATGTAAATCTTATGATGTTAGTTCAGAGAATTTAGGAATGGATCAACCAATTATCCTCAAATTGATATTTTTCTTTATTCTCATCACTTATCTGCTTGATATTGTATTGATATTGTAAGGAGAAATTCTGTCTTGGTCGTTCATGGGAGTTAAAGGGTTAACAGTTAGATTCCATGTTCCTATCATGTGACTTCAAATGTAGTATGAAGAAAAAAGTGGTACACATGGTGTAGCTGAGTGTGTCACTGATGCTCTCACCTTATTTTGACATCTTCAACATGGAATCTCTTTATTTTATATCATATAAAAGCAAAAAATGCCAATGTGCTCCAACAGATCATTTGCAAGAACAAATTAAAATACAAGCATGATTCAGCTTATTATGTAAACATATATATATATATATATATATTGTGCAAGAGACAGAGGGGTTTTTTCACCTGCACGGCGGATTACCCACACTGGCCGATTATTGCATAGGCCAAAAAAAAAGTCAACAGATTACCTGCACTGATGGATAACCCGCACGTTATGTTATTCAACTTTTTGGTAGCAAAAACGTGACATTAAGGTGATACATTTCAGTCTTTTAAAAGTTGTCTGATCTAACTTTTGAAAGCGTGAATGCTTATTTGTTGAGTGTAAAGGTCAAAGAAATTCAGACGCGTGCACAATTCTGTGTCAATATTAGCATGTACTTTATTGATAAAATCATACAGAAAAAACACTGAGATCAAGCTGATGATTTTAAGTGGGCAAGCTATGTTATGAAATCTACAGTGATTTATACATTGATAACCAATAGCAACATATTGAACAGCAAAGATCAGTACATGTGCTTGTAATATTTTAAGGTCATCATGTTAATTGTTTGTGATTTATTAGGTTCATGATTTGTTGTGATCGCTGTGAAGAGTGGTTTCATGGGATGTGTGTTGGCATAACAATGGCTCAGGGAAGACAAATGGAGAAGAACAGCCAAGACTATGTCTGCCCTAAATGCAAAGGTACCATCACTGTAGAATAGAATAAAATAGCTTTGTTTGGATAGTAATGTTGCAGTCCCCATACTGAATTACATTGGAAGATAGTTCTAACTGAGGTAATGGTATCAATTTTTTTGACATGCCAGCAAAAATAGAAGAAGAGTGCAGCAAGGAAGCCAAAGCAACATCAGGAAGACCTGAGGAAGAGAGCAGAGAGGTCACTAGTACAGAAAACACAGGAGAATGTCATCCTCGCAGAGAGCGCTCACTTAAGATGAAAATCCCTGGCGAACCAGAGACAAGGAAGCGGCGACATATCAGGCTTGAAATGAATGAGGTATGTGCATGTATAGCACAAGTGTTTGTGCAACCAATCGCTTTTGTTCCACAATTTCAAAAGTTCACAATATTTTAGTAATTTTTTATTTTTTATTTTTTTATTATTATTATTTTTTTAAATTACAAACACAATGCTTACAATACAATATGAAACACCACTTACACTAATTACAATGCTTATTTACATTACTCTACTTACAGTCACTAATAATTACACTACTTACAGTCACTAATAATTACACTACTTACAGTATCCAGCTCTATTAACATTACTACTAATTATACCATTACATACAAAAAGTACTATTTTCTTTTAACATTGCACAGTGACACATACCGGCGATGGCGACGCCCAGTTAATTCTCTAACAAAAATAAACTACAATAAACTAATAAACAAGGAAGAATATGAGATCTAAGTTTATGCATTGGTCTTCCATTCTTTTCCTTAAAAAAAGGGCAAACACAAAATTATATGAGAAATTCCCATCTAATTTGAAAATCGCGAAGCTTTCTGTTTCTTATAGCAATTATTTTTTCAACTTGTTTTTTAACTTCAACCTTGTGCAAAAACAATCTAAATATTGGAGAGGTGTTATTTTTTCTACATTCCCAAATAGTCAATTTCCCTAAAATTATCAAATAATTTAACAGATCATTCCTCTGAAGTAAGCCAACCATAATATCTTTTAAAGACAAAATTAAATATTCGCCACTAAGATCAAACCACCAGACTGTAAATACGTATATTTTAGTAATGCTCTATATGACCAACACATATTTAGAGAAATAGCTTATTCTTTTAAACAATGTATCCAGTAAATTGAATCCATCATTTGCATTGTAGATGGAACTTTTGCTTAAAAAGCAGAAATCTCATCTGAAAGAAGTCTTTTACCCCTTGACACTTGAGAGTGACAAGCAAATAATTTCTCCTTACAATATCACCCCTTAATCACACATTAAGATCATGAGAGTAAAGAAAATGATCACCAACTAAAGAGGCTCTTGATTGTTAAACAAATTCTCCTTTTCAGCACCCTAGGAAATGTCCAGGAAGCAGTAAGGAGAATATGCATACTGATGTTAAGATATAAAGGGTTAAATTTTTGAACCTATGGGGTTGAACAGTGACCTTGGTATTGCATATATTGACCTGGTTTAGTTTTAACAATTAATTGTAAGTTTTGTTTCTGTTAAGGATGACAGTAGCAAAAGATCTAGAGATTCTAAAGGAGAAACAAGAGATGAAAGAAGGAAAAACATTCCAGAACACAAAGGCTTCAAAATACCCAAGAAGGTGAAGTCTATTCCCACCATTTATAATGGTAACAGGATTGAGTGGAGTCCAATTCAGTCTGGAATCGTGTGAGTGGTTAACAAAATTGGACACTTGCAAAGCAGGAGTCCAATTTGTTAACAACTAGTATGATTACAGACACAATTGGATAGCACGGAGTCCAGTTACCAATTAATCAAAACCATGACAAAATTTGAGAAAGAAACCAGACGTTGGTTGTACATTTTCATAACAAAAAACACAACAATTAACTTGGTGAAATGCAAGACAACAGTGCAGCATTAATAAAGAAGACATACTTAAGATCTTTTTGTTGCTGCACAGGTGAGGACAACACCAACTCCAGCATCATACATGCATCATCCCACCCAGTCACACTGTGTGGCCACTGATTGTTCTAAACTAGCTGATTATCAATCTGTTTACTGCAGTTCAGAGTGTATGCAAAGGTAAGACTTGATATGAAGATTAATGGTAAAATAATCCCCTGTCATGTATTTACCACAATGAAGTGAAAAACTTTTAGGTGAGTTGTTGTTAACAAGTCCTTTTTCCACTGAGTTACTCAGTGAAGGTGGTTCACCTTGAGTCTAAAAGTTAGAACAAACTCTCACAGTGCCATAAGCAGTAGTAGAGTGATACCTACAGACATGCAATAATATTAGTTATACCTGGCTGCACAACAGTTTTTGACAAACTGCTAGAGTTCATATCATTTTCAGGTCAATCTCAGTCAAGTCAGTTCCAAAACACAAGTGCAAATTCCCATCTCCATTTTCCATGGTGCATCACAGTATACCCATCCCTACCAATATCTGATTAGTAATTCTCCTTACAGTCTGCTATACAAATCTTGTGATGTTGGTTTGGAGAATTTGTTATTGGATCAGCACCAATAATCCCTTTATTGGTGTTTTTCTTTTTTCTCATTACTTGTCTGCTTGATATTGTTTTGATATCATAAGGAGAAATTCTGTCTTGGTCTCTCATGGGAGTTATACTGTAAAGGGCCAAATTAGACCTTTTATGATACATGCACATACAAAATGATTTGTAGTTCAGTGAAGGCCATTAGGATGCTATTTGAAATAAAAAGCAGAGGTATTGCATGGTAAGAATCCTTTTAAATAGCTTTGTTTTCACATGTGAGAGATTCAGTTTAACTGTTTAACTCCTAAGATCTGATTGTTAATTCTCCCCTCTTGCTGCTACACATTTCCTATCAAATTGGTTACAAGAAGTTGGTGTTAGGTCAAGATAACAACATCTACCTGATAAGTTCGAGTATTCTCATTACCTGTTTGCCAATTACTGTATGGATATTATAGGGAGAAGTTACGTGTTAATCCCATCTTGGAGTTAAAGGGTTAAGAAGAAATGTCAAGCAAAGTATAAGGCATTCTTGAGTAGGCTTATTATTTGTCTTGGTTGAATTTTCAGACATGCTGAGGAATCTTTGAAAATAATCATGGAAGAGAAGAAAAAACGAATGGGGTGCAAATCCTCCATGCCCACATCCAAGAATGTGAGTCTGAACTTTTTTTTTCACAATAATTATGTTTATCCAAGTGGATACTAAGGGCTGTCTTGAAAGGCACTTTCTTTGGCAAGGTTGATCCTTTTAAATGCCACTGGTACCAAAAAGGAACTTCTTTCAAAACAGGAACGTATTCCTCCTCCAAAACAGGAGGTCATTGATTGAATTGCAAATCTGAGGTGGTAGTAAGTTTGATGATTATCAGTTAGGGAGCATGGATGACAAACCAGCATACAGTTAAAAAAGAACAGTAGTACCACAGCAGCACTATGGACTTTCTGTTTATATGGCTACTCT
This sequence comes from Pocillopora damicornis, assembly GCF_964200805.1. Classification (NCBI taxonomy): domain Eukaryota; kingdom Metazoa; phylum Cnidaria; class Anthozoa; order Scleractinia; family Pocilloporidae; genus Pocillopora; species Pocillopora damicornis. The sequence goes on along the minus strand of NC_142670.1, from coordinate 36,852,751 downwards.
AACATCAAAGCACTGCCAAGGTAACCGTGTTTCTTTTGTGGATGTGGAAAGACAGTGACGTGTACCGTACAGGCAGTTCTTGGGGCATCTTGAAATATACAACATTTATTATTTCATGTCAACATTTTATCTTAATAACAAAAAGAGCACTCTTTTAATTTCATGGTTTAGTCAAGTCTGCTAAGGCCAGTCCCTTGGAATTCTGAAACAGCCCAAGTCTCCTCACAGACAGAATCTGCACAACTCAAAGAGGGAATAGCAGTCATTGAGAGGTCCACTGGGCGGGTGATTGCAGGTGTGGCAGCACCCTGTCAGGAGGAGTTAGTTGATTGGCTGCATGATCATCCTACATTTGAGGTGCTGCGGCCATCAGGTTTGTAGTTTGAGATCAACCATTAAATCTGGAAATAGGAGAAAAATTGTCCCTGAGGACCACAATCTGTGTATTATTTTTTCGGGTAAAATCATTTATCGGAAATAATTAGGTGGAATTCCTGCTCTTGTTCAGATAGACAGGAATAGGGAAATACATGCAATGTGACCAACAGGATTATTTCTAGGCTTTTAAACTGATGCATAACTCACTGTATTTCCTCTAATAATTACGTGGGTGATGATTTCAAATTTCTGCTAAAAGGAGGGGTGCTCATGGAGAGGAGTGCACTTAATTGAGGGGGGCTCTCCTGTGCTTATTCCATTGTACTTGAAGCTTGAGAAGTTATAAGTAAAGTGGCAATAGGAACAGGTTTTCCTTGTATCCCTGCTATTTAAGAAAGTGAGGAAGGAGGCACTTATTTGAGAGGGATGCTTGTTTGACAGTGTGGCCAAGGGGTTTGGCGCTCATTGGAACATGGGCACTCATTTCAACGAAATGGGGCACTTAAATTCATATTGGTTCTTGTGGTGGAGATGAACTTGGGAACTCTCTTGCCTTTCTGCCGTGTATTTCTTTAAACTTAGTCAAGTGATTGTGATGCATTTTGATGTTGAAAACCCTCATGGAAATTGTTATTAGGTAGGAAAGATTAAGTTAACACATCTTTTGTGTTGAATTGCAGTTGGGAAAGATGAGAAAAAGAAAGACAAAAAAGAAGATAGCGAAAAAACTGTGAGAGAAAACATTAAGAAATCACTGAGGGAAATCTTAACAACAAGGTTTGTCATATGCGTGTTATACTGAAGAAATGTAAAATGGTTTCCGTGTTTACATAGCCTGATGTAAACACGCGGGAGGTTGGGAGGAAACCTCCGCTTCGCGTCGTGGTTTCTTACGCTTATCTCGTGTTCTCCCAACCTCCCAAGCGTATACATCAGGCTATGTAAACACGGAAACCATTTTACATTTCTTTTATAAAATAGCTAATGAAAGAGGAACGAAAATCGTGTTTACATACGCTTATGTAAAATGGTTTTATGGCCAATCAGAGCGCGCGTACTATTTGAATTATTTTATGAATGATATTAGACTATAAACATAAAAATTTACATTTTATAATGACATGCCATTATAATGATTATCTCAAAGGACTTTTTTTTTAGGAAAAAGCGTCTTGATAACAGCCTCTAGGTTAACCTGCTTTTTGTTATTTAATGAAACCTTTGCCAAGAGTATTACCAGACAATTTGTTTCCTTTTGAATACTATAAGTTTCTCCGTGGATCACCTTTGTGTATAAGGACTACGACAACATCTATGTAGGTATTCTAAATATTAAGTAAAAAGGATCCTTACAGGTATTAAACGTTATAGTGTATGAATTAAAACTTGATTTTATTAGTTGTTAGAGTCAGTGCGCAGTAGTTAACTTTTGTTGAAATATTTATTGATATTGTCCGTTACAGATCCAAGGAGCAACAGGATTTTAACGTAACTGAAGAAGACATTGACAAGTGTTCACTGGATGTCGAAAGGGAAATGTTTTCTTTCTTTGGAGATACAGGGCAACGCTATAAGAACAAGTACCGCAGCTTGATGTTTAACCTCAAGGACCCCAGGAACAAGGTTAGATTGGTTGGAAGCTTTTGAAAGGCTGCGAACTCTCACTGTCTGCAATTTGTAAAATTTCCTTTAAAACTGTTTCAGAAAATGCTTGCTTGATATGTTTTGGAAATGATTTCAAATGTCTAAGCAAATTATGATTCGAAATGAAATGTTTATATTAATTTTGCCGAAAAACATTGCTTTGAGAGCCACTGTAGTTAATGTTTCTTTTTTATCATTAGGTTCTGTTTCGACATGTTCTGTCAGGGGAGATAACTGTAGATCGTCTCGTGCGGATGACACCTGAACAGCTGGCATCACCAGAGCTGGCTACCTGGCGGGAACAGGAAACAAAACATGTTAGTACTGATTCCATTTGTATTTAATAGAGAAGTCACGAAGGCGTCAATTGTTGCATGTGTCACCCTCAGTAGCAGTGTCGACGGATGTCCCCTTTGAAGTGTCATTATTGTATGGGATATTTAAGGGGGCACCGTCACTTTATTTTAAGTCACTTTTGGAAGCTGCCAAACTATCTGCATGTGGAAAGGGACCGCAAAATATTAGTGTAATAGAAGTAGTAATGAACCAAAGAGAAGCAAGGATGGTTGGAGATGGAGAAGATTGGAAGGGACTGGGAATGACTACTTCATAGATGTAGTGTACTTTCGTCTTGTCGTGGCGGTTTTCCTCTCAAGTAAAACTTTACTCTTGATATCTTTAGACCCTGGAAATGATTAGAATGAGTCAAGAGGAGATAAATGCAACCAAAGCACATACCAAGAAAACACACAAGGTTAGTTTTTTTAACCCTTTAACTCCCAAGATGCGATTGTTAATTCTCCCCTGTAGCTGCTACACATTTGTAAATTAGTTATGAGAACTTGGTGCTAGATCAAGATAGCAGCTTCTACCTGATAAGTTTGAATATTCTCCTTACCTGTTTGCTGAAGAATGTATGGATATTGTAGGGAGAAGTTTTATTTTAGTCACTTCTGGTAGTTAAAGGGTTAACGTTATGGAGAGTGTATTTGTACAGTTGTATCTAATGAAACTATAATAAGGGAATAACATGACTTTTTTCGGGAATATTGTTTATTTGCGCCCGCGTAGTGTCATTTGCGGCCCTCGCGCTTCGCGCTCGGGCCGCAAATGACACTACGCGGGCGCAAATAAACAACATTCCCGAAAAAAGTCATGTCATTATCATTATTATCAATAAACAAGGCCAAATGATATCAAGAATGCGAGTTTTAATAATACAAGCTAAGTGAATGACGAATTCAAAGTCACTTCAAATCATCATGTAAGCTGTAGGGCTGATAATGCATTAGCAGCCCGCTGTCAGTCTTTTGCGGCCCGCTGTCAGTCTTTTGCGGCCCGCTAAGCGTGTGTTTTGAAGAGGCCGATTTTCTATTTGGCCGCGTATATTGATAATAATGCTTTATAAAGAATATCATCTTACTTCCTAATACTTTGACTGCTTTGTTAGGGAGAAGTTGAAATAGACGATGATGACTTGAGTACGCTTGAGGTGAGAATGAAGTAATAATAGTTGTCCATACTGTATATTGACGTATATTCAACAATTATTCCATGAGCGCGCGTTGAATATGAGTTGGCTGTAACCATTCTCGTATCCAACAAGAGCAAATAGAAACGTTGTTTTATTAAATTTCATTAAGTTCTGAACGTTTGAATATTTTCAGCAACAATTTTCAGCTTCCAGTACGTCTCAATGCATTTCAGTATAAGGTGACTCGGAATATGAGCCGATAACTGAAGTTTAGTGAACCAATCAGAACACTAGAAATGCAATACTTGGAGTTTGAAATGTAATAATGTGACACACTTAGTATCGCTTTGTGTTACTGAGCTGACATACGACAACATGGATTTTTTTTTTCTTTTTTTCTTATTTTTTTTAACATAACAAACTTCATGACCCAAGGATTTATTTCTGAATCTGTAAATAAAAAGCTGTTGAGTAACCATTCAAGTGAAATCTTCCAAGTATCATTTTCACACAGTTCTCTTTATTTTGGTTTACAAGTCCTAGGTTAAAACCTCCTTTGCATTTCGCGCTTCTTTTTTTTATATCAGTTTTGAATGAGTTACAAACTGCTTTTGCTGAGAATAGGAGTTGAGGGTTACATTTAGTTTTTGAGAATTACAATATGTTAATCTCTTCTTTATGCCTTTTTCTTATTATTATTTTTTTCTTAGAATTCAGTCAAAGCATCTACAGAGCTTAAAGAAGAGAAAGGTCTTCCTGATAGCAACACAGGATCCAGCACCTTGCTTCTCGACACCACAGATGAACATCGGATTCACCTCTTTGATCTCAACTGCCGCATCTGCACTGGAAAAATGGCACCCCCAGGGGAACCTCCAAGGAGAGAAACACCTGCGCCACTTGTATCAACCACGTCAATGTAAGGCATTGGGAGTTCATAGGGAGGGGAGGGACGCGAGAATTGTTGATTGTTGTGAAAGAATTTTGTGTGATGATTGAGTAGGGCGTTAAGTTTTGAGAGACAGAGGGGTGTTGCTTCATTTTCTTAGTGTTGAGGTGATTTGTTTTTAACAGAGTTCAAGCTGTTGCTGAGAGTTCAATTCCTTCTCCTACACCCATGGACATTGTCACTTCCGCCAGGTTTGTTCCTTTTTAGTTTAAAATAGTTTGTAATTCCGGATTCTCGACTCAGTTTGCTCAAGGTTTGCTAAGTTGTGCTTTAGTTTTGCTGTAGTTTTGCTGTAGTTTTGCTGTAGTTTTTCTGTAGTTTTGCTGTAGTTTTGCTGTAGTTTTGCTGTAGTTTTGCTGTAGTTTTGCTGTAGTTTTGTTGTAGTTTTGCTGTAGTTTTGCTGTAGTTTCGCTTCTGTTTTGCTTTAGATAGCTCCGTGATTGGTCTTGAAAACTCGCGCCTCTCTATCGACCAATCAAATTCAATCTAAAACCAATTACGATTTGTGCACTTGCGTTGCCTCGCGCCTCAGCTAGTTTGCTTATGTTTATTTTTTAGTTCTTATTAGCTCCTTGCGATATGTGTCTGTCTTCTGATTGGCCGTTATAATTACTCTGGTGTTAATCTCACGAAACATAGTCGAAAAGCGCTCTAGAGAGCTTTTCGATTGAGTGTCGTAAAAACCAAAACTACTGCAATTACCGCGGCCAACCAAAGCGCGGCAAAACGCGGCGATCAAGACGTGATTAGTTTTAGTTTTGTCTTTGATTGGTTGAGAGAGCGGCGCAACGTTTCTGGACCAATCACAGAGCAAAGTAAAGCAAAACCAGTGTGATCCCGGATGACGTTCGACACTTAATTGAAACTTGCTGTATTTGACTGCGTTGTTTTCACAGCTCACCAGACTCGGCCGTGCAGCCTCCCGAGTCACCCTCTATGCTGGCCAAGACAGCTAAGAAAGTCCCAGCCGTGTGGAAAGGGTTTGTGATGATGCAGAGTATAGCTAAGTTCGGTACGAGTGCTTATCGTGTGTCCGGACCATGTGACGATCTGCTGCAGTTGTTGCCCGATACACTGCATGTTCAGGGTCGCATTGCGCATGAGCAGGTTTGGGACTATCTACAACAACTGAAGAGCTCTACATCAAGGGTAAGAACTATTTGCGTACATTTCTTAAAACTTCTCAGTTTTGAGTTTTTTGAAATACTAGTTGAGCAGATTTCTTCCCAGTTTGTTTTTTTACTCTTGGGAAAGAGTTGTCATGTCAGAGAGGCTTACTGCCCCCGCTCTACGCAGGCGAAAAATAGGAACCACTTAACCGTCTAGAATGTTGAGTGGTGAGAATAACTTTTATGAGATAATATTGTCACAACATTATATCGAGAGTTAGTAGTGATACTCGCTAGCGCTCCATGCCTCTAAAACCAGGATAAGCTGAGGCAGTGTGAACCAAAAGGCTTTGTTGCAGACTCTTTCTACCATTCATAAGTAATGGTTTCCGTCTTCGATTTTTTTCCTAGGAGGTGTGTGTGATCAGGTACGAGGCTTCCTCTGATGACGAGAAGTTGAGCTACGTGTCGCTGTATTCGTACTTTTACAGTAGAAAGCGATGTGGAGTAGTCAGTAACTGTTACACGGGAGTCAAAGATATGTATCTGGTACCTCTAGCCTCACATCAACGCATACCGCCGGAACTACTACCGTTTGATGGACCTGGTAAGACTGCATCTGAACTTGATATATGAATTTAGGCTCGACAATCGACCACTGTTCGGGAAATAAGGCTACCATCTGTACCCGGGCGGGGAGAAACGCGGAGCAAATTCAAGAGAGCGGCGAAAATTAAGCCTGCGTTGAATTAGCTTTCCAAACACTCGATAATTGGCAAAGAAAACTTCCCTAAACCCTTAACTCCCTAGATCGTATTTGAAACTCTTACCCCCAAGCTGTTGCAGTTTTGCATCTTTTCCATCTGAACTATTCTAGAGAACTTGGTGTTACATCAGGATAACACCCTCTAGATTATAGCTTTGACCTCTCGACTGCTGTTTGGAAAGCAAGTTGACCACCCCTCCCCGAAAAGGGAGTAGCGAATAGCAAATTCGAGAGAGCTTCGAGAATGGAAACATAAAACGCTTCACTCCCTAGATCTTTTCCGAAACGTTTCTCCCTAGCGTCTACACTTTTACCTTTGAACCGTTCGACCGAATTTGGTGGTACATCAGGATGTCACTTTCAAGCTTGCGGCCTTGTCTACTCGTACGACCCTTTTGTTAGATTTCATGTGGATGTTGCGTGGAGCAGTTACATGGCAATTGTTCTTTGGTTGACTGTTATACAGACACCTTACCAAAAAAGTTTGAGACCATACGCTTGACATTCTCTTCACTGCCAGGTTATACTGTTTTTATAGCAAGGGCAACTGAAATAAATTGAATTGATGTTGGATTTATTCTTTCCTTCAGGGTTGAATGATCCCCGTCCTCACATGCTCCTCGGAGTTATTGTCCGATCTAAGGTGATGTTCAAGCGCCCGCGTGCACTTAGTCAGCGCTCACTGTCCCCTCCTCCAAAGCGCCGAACCAGTTCAGCGAGTGTGGAGAACAGCAGCAGTGATGGAGGTGCTGTGGAAAGTCCGGCCAGGAAACGAGACGTGCTTAGTGAACTTCATGACTCGCCTCCAGCGGACATTGAAGACATTGTGTTCCAGTACAACACCACTCAAGCTAAGATCAGCAGTAAGGAAACCAAGGATTTGTCCGCCAAAGCTTCTCCTGTTTCTGAGACATCCACACCTTCAGTTGCTTCCTCCTCTGGAGCGGCGAGCTCTCCTGTTTCTACGAGTAATTCATCTGTTCCTTCCCTTGAGGCACAGAAACAGCAGTTACTGGATCTACAAGAGCGCGCACGGCAGTATATCTTGGCACAGACACAGCGAAAAGAAGTTGCAGCTGTTGACCATTCAACTTCGGCTAATAGCGAGGATAAACCGAAGATTCAATTTCCTGTTGCAAATAATCCAGAAAATGAGAAGACTGAAACAGTAGACGACGATGCACCGTATGATCCCGAAGAAGATTTAGTTCTTGACCTTAATTCCACTGAGCTCAACCCAGCCAAACCCGCAGTATCTGTACCATCAGAGGAGCCAACCAAACCCTCCAGTCTGCAAATGTTGGTCTCCACTCTTCAGAGAATTCAAGGTGCTGCCAGTAAAAGTTTAAGTCCCCACTTGACAGCACTAACTTCAATCCTACCCTTAGGGGCTACCACCGGATCAAAAGGAGAAGGCAATCAAGGAAACGAGACCACTGCCGTAGCCACAGCAGGTACCGTTAACCCGTCGCTCATCTCAGCTGGGTCGAGAAGTCCGTCCGCTGCATCAGGTAGCAGCATACTGCAGCCCATTGTGCCTCTCAACAGTGAAAATATGAGAAATCCTTCGGCCCCAGCGGGGTACAGGCCACAGCTTTCTGGGTTAATTGACCAAACAACCACGCCTACTGGAACAAATGGGCCACAAGCTTCAGATATGGCTGACCGTCAACCAATGTCTACCGGTGGAGGATTACAGCAGCCCTCAAGTATGAGCGATCGACAATCCTCAATTATAGCCGATCAACGTTCAGTGGCTGTTATATCAAATGGGCGTATTCCAGAGCGTGATGGCTCTACCACAGACGGTTCACATTCTACTTTTTCCAGTTCTCATGGCCATCAGTTTCCTGAACCCTCTGTCCTGAATTTCCAGCCTGCATCGTCTGCTCAGAGACATCAGCCGCCTGCTCAGGGCCATGGTTCACACATAACTGAACCTCCACACATTAATCGTCACGTGAACGACGTCACGCAGCAGTACAGCGGTCTTCGACCAGAAGAGCGTGCGCGGCTGGCGGCGCGCGAATCCCGCTTAGAATCGCGGGAGAATAGGCGATTATCAAGCGAACACAGAGGTGAATCTCAGGAACAAAGACGATTGAGCGAAAGAGAGAGGGATAGTTGGTACAATAACCCGCGCTACTCACGGGATTCCAGGTCTTCCGGTTCATTTGATTCGCGTAACCCTCGGGATTCGCGAAACGACTGGCGGAATCAGCACAGGTCCGGACGGCATTGGCACGAGGATGAACATCGGCGAGACAGACACGCCCAACCGATAGACGAACGACCGAGATACCAAGAACGTAGAGACGAAAGACGGTTCCGGGAGAATTGGGGTCGGGAGAGATGGAGGCGGTGATCGTACGAAATTGTTAGAAACAGTTGTACCCAAAGTTCGTTAAAGTTCAATTGCACTTAAATGAATTTGTATCGTGAATATTCCGAGAGCTCTCTGCTGGGATGCCGTTTGAAGTTTTTTCAATATGGCTCAGACGCGTTGTGTTAATTAGAGACTTTTAGTTCCGGTGGGTTATAACTTCTGTACAAAGCAGGTAGATGTTTTTAAAGATATGTGATGCTGTGGAGTTTTATCAAAGCGGTTGCTGTGTTGTTTCTCTAACATCTAATAAAATGTGTTCGTCATTCTTTTAAGTATCTTGGTCTCCCATTAGGACAACAGTCTTCTGCTATGTACTAAGCAGTTTCGTTCTGTTTGGAAACTGTTTGGGAAACATGACAACTTAAAGAGATCCACAGTGTATTTCCAGTCCCCGATAAACGTTAGGATCACTGTCGATTTTTTCTTTCCATCCAGACCGTGCAGACTGTACAATTTTTTTGTTAGCTTTTTGAAAACTGTGATTTACGTATGATTTAAGTGTACACACTTTTTCCTTACTTTTTTGGTGAAGTTGGACTGACATTTTACGCGGTTATTCCGATCTCTCGTTACCAAGCAAAACAAAATCGCAGGCTCAAGTTTTTCGAGCAAAAGGAACTGGGCCAAAAGGAGATTGACAGCCTAAAAAACTTTACAGTAACGAAAGCGCCGCAAGCTACAATCGAACTCTACTGGAAAATAAGGTTTTCTAATTGGAGTAGAAGACTGATTGATAGCTAGCAGGGAACTTTGGCTATGTCAGTTGTGTCTAACCTAATCTCCGTTTCTATCGCAATGCATGCACACTATGTGTGAAATGAAAGTTATGGGGACAATTTCCAAATGACCAGCAGATGGGACTCAATGTTTCATCAATACTTTTTTTTTTTACCAGAAATCGAAAATATAGCACAAAAAGTGTAACTGTTGGTTTGCATTTCTCGTTGTTTAAAGCTTGCCAGCCTCTCGCGAACTCTTCAATTTTTTCCGGGGAAGCGGGTTGTTTTAGAACCGAGTCTGCATTTTACCACTGGTCAGCTGTCTTCAGTCTGCATTTTACCCCCGGTGTGCAGTCTACAGTGTGCGTTTTACGCTGACCGGTCTCAAATATACTTAATGCCGGGCAGTCGGAAATTTTTCCAGAATTTCCACCGAAGGGTTCTCTCAAACTTGTTGAGAATAAATGTCGCGTTGCCCCGTGCAACCGTCGCAACCGCTTTTCAAACTCTTTGCTTTATTATTATTATTTTGTCAGTATTCCTAAAACCTCTTAAACTGGTTTTGGCTTTCCATACAAAGAAATAAAAAATATCTAATTTTGTGTAAGATAAGTCAGAGGATGTTTTGAAACTGTTTTGATTTAAAATAGTTACGTGACCGATGAAAACAGTTGATTGGTGTTTGTGCTCTCTGTATTGTATGATCTCGACTGTGATTGGTTGCAAGACAATCAACCGTTCAGGCATATCTTAGGAGTTCACGGTTTTGTAAGTTTGACTGTGAATTAGATTACTTAGTTAATGAGGAAAGTGAGGTTCACTGCTTCAGTTTGGTTCAGAGGTAAGTTCTGAGAACTTATAACTCTAAAAAGCTCCGTACTGGCTGTTACATTTGAAAATCCTATCAGAGTTTCATGAACAGTATCAAGTAAGCCTAGAAATCTCGAGGTTTATTGATCGTTTGTGAATGATTGCAAGACAATTAGCATTTTAGGTATGTCTTAGGTGTTCACGCTTTTGTAAGTTTGTCAAGTAGTTATTAAGGATACACATTGAAAGTTCGAGAAAGTAGTTTGATTCAGAGGTAAGTTCTGAGAACCTATAACTCTTAAAAGCACCGTACTGGCTGTTACATCTAAAAATCCTATCAGAGCATGAACAGTGTCAAGTAGGCCTAGAAATAATATTGGAAAAACCTTTATTTACTTCAAACGTTTCGCTCATGAAGAAATCTCGAGGGTCACGGATCGGCTAACACCGCAGCCTAAGTTGTCATTTTCTTCAAATCACGGATCGTTATATTCTATCAGTAGTTTTGGCAATTGAAGAAATAAACCTCGCTGGTATGATGCAATTTTAAGCACTTGCAGAAAAGAAGCGTGGTAAAAATTCAAACTTCGATGGGATTTGAGCTCTTGCCTCCCAGACTCTACTGGGTGTCACTAACAGCTGAGCTACAAACTCGCACGTCGGGAGCAAGAGAAGTTTACATCATTAGTATTAGGATTTGGATTTTTTTTTCAGTCGTTTGCAGTTTTCAATGCCGCCCATACCATATGTGAAAATGCGTGCACCACAAGCAACTTGTCTAACTGCTTTATGCAAATTTAAGTCGCAAACTTGAAGCCTTATGGTAACGCTTCTGTGAGCATGTTCATTTATAATCGTTTAATCTCGGGAGGATACGATCCCCAATTCATTTTCTTGACAAGTTGAGAATTTCTTAGGGATGATGCAGGAAAACTCGTTGTCATTTTTAATCCTAGAACTTTATCATCCAGAGGTAGATGACAAGTGTATTGAGAATGTTTTGAATGTATACTTTATGCAGATTTACGAGGTGAACTCAGAGCGGAATTGCCGCGAATTTTGGGTGTCGTGGAGATTTTTTTTCAGGTATAAAGTTCAGAAAAGTTCTTTTCACAGCAGGAGAAAATTCGCAGCGAAAATTAGTGAGATTCACCAATGTTATTTACTGCGTGTAAAAACTATCAATGAAGGTATTTACTTAAGGATAGTGAAGTGAAACTAATTACAGATACAGCACATGCACATACTTTATTTTACCAATTAACCCGCCCACGATGGAGATGACTTTAAACATTCCTTTGCAGAGGTTTACGTGACGTTTAACACGATGTTGAAGTTGGCTTTGGTTTTCATGGTGATCTCCTGTGTTCTAATAGCAGAGGCTCGTAGATTACCCAGGCTGCGCCTTCAGGAGACTGAACGTTACCAAAGGCAATTCTTAAAGGTTGGTTTACTGATAGAGGGGGACTAAAATTCTACCAAGGCGATGAGAAACTGGAATGGGTGGTTATAGATAGACTTCCAACACAAAGGGATTAGGACGAGAGGCAAATTTGCGAGAAAGGGTGTGACGTTAGTCGCCAATAAAGCTTCTGCTTTCCGCCCTTGTAGCACTAAGGGATTGGTTATTATTTATCACCTGACCGGGGGGGGATAGAGTTCTAATAATCTCCCCTCATTAGAGGTCAATTTCCTTTATTCTCCCTCTTAAACACTGTAAAAACATAGCCCTTTAGTGACAAGAAAAGCCCACTTCATTGATAAATGAAAATAAGAGTCGACAATCGTAAAGTGCCTTGGCGCTAAGGCTCAAGATGGAAAAATGCGTTGAATCACGACTACAAAGACAACAATGGGCGTAATTTTCAATTTACAAAATTCGTCTTTACTGACTTTGTCCTTACCGACAGAAGAAATCTTTCAGGTAAATAGCCAATATCGGCCTGTTGCAAATCGTCCAGTTGTCGATTTTCGCTGTCAGCCGCCACAATCCGCGAAGGTTACGACAAACTACCTTGTATTGAGAATCGTGAGCGCTTTGCCGTTCATTCATCAACCTGACCGAAAGGCGCGAAAGGCGAGTGACGTGTCGGCAGCTGATTTGTGATATTAAAACACGTAAAAAAATCTCGTATTTTTTCTCGACGTGTGTTGTTACGGCTTTTCTCAGGGCTGAAAATCCTTGTACAACACCGTAGTCGATGTAATAAATACGGGTTTCTCTCTTAACAAGAAAAAAGAGAAATTAAGTGTGCAATACCTAGCTAATATATAACATGGTGACGTCTGACAAAAGTATCAGTAACGTCCAATAACTTATGGCATTGATTTTCTAATCCAAATTGTTTGGTTCCTCTTTTTATCAAAAACGACGCATTGGTTTTATTGATTTGCATGCATTGTTCAAAAGGTTGATTTGTAGCTACATTTAGACAAATATGTCGTGGAAAGATAATTTTGAAGAACTCACGGTCTTAATTTTTTTAAATGTCATCTCGGCTTTTTAAAGAATCTATTAAGTCTTAAGCATGAAATATTGACCACATCTAACAAGCCAGAAGGATTTAATCGGAAAGAAATAATTAGTTGTTTTTGTTACATCAATAAATTTTCAGAACTATCTGCATCGTCGCTCGTGTGTTGCACTTGGAGGAACGGGCTGTGAGGCCAATAACAGCAAGTGCTGTCGAAAAGGAAACCCGTTCACTGGAACCATGCGAAGTTGTGTCAATACAGGCAGCTTTTCAACGCCGTAAGTAAAAGACTCAAACATTTTGCTAATAATGATTTATCCACTTGCATCATGATCAGTGATGAAACTCCTTATTTCCTCGACCAATGATCGTTGACTTTTTGTATCCGAGACATGAATGTATCGCTTATGTTCGTGTGAAATACCCTGAATACCTGGCAGGGGAAAGTTTTAATTCTTTACGCAACCAACCTTGAAATAAAACGGTGGTGAATAGTAGGTCCCAATAATCAGCGCGCGTAAAAAGCATTATTTGTTTGTGTGGTATATACCAATAATATATAATTATGAATATTATAGTGGTAGTAATAACTATTATAATACAGAACTAACTAAACACAGCCCTCCCGCCAGATTCTCCCACCAGCTGCGTGGTCTTGTTCATTCGCTAAAACTCTAATTTCGTTTTGATTTTTTTCATATCCCAGGGAGTATACATGTGTGGAGGCATAAGGAAACACTCGGCGTCAGATTCAAGACAACCCAGAGATTTTTTCTCTTAACAAGTTTTGATTTGAGTCTTGTCAAATGCACATAGGGTGGCTTCTATAAACTAACCAAATAGACATACACTTCCACGCACGTACACGTACCCACCCATGCGCGTTTCTTAGATCACAGCTAACTTACGAGTGCAAATTTAATAATAAACTTCTGTTTGTTTCACTCTCTCAGTTTCACTCATCTTTCTTTATTTTGATTTAAAAAATCACTACAACGTGAGGGTGTTCCTTGAATTTTTATAAATGGAAGACATGGTGTCCCACTCCGCGCGCTGGACTCCGGAGTCGAGGGGCCTAGGATCGAGTTCTGATTTAGGTGAACACGGACAGGGACCTGGGACGAATTAATTGTACAGCCAAGCAAGGAAAAACAAGAGAACCCCGACCCCAAGACTTCTATAACTATTGTGGTTAAGTTGTTTGGCACATAGGGTATCACCAAAACAAATAACGTGCGGACAAGCAAGTTTGACCAACCCAGAAATCGAAATATAGCACAAAAAGTGTTACAGTTGGTTTACATTTATCGCCGTTTAGAGCTCGAAATATGACGGAATAATTCGGTTCGGTTAAAATGTCGACGTCGGCTACGATAAATTCCAACCAGATGGAAAATAAACAACAAATTTGAAGCGCACTCCTCTTTAGTTCCTCTTTAGTTCACAAGTGTATTATTTAGTCAAGAAACGAGGCAAAACGCTATTCCTATATTAAGGTTGTCTACAGCATTTAAAGTTTGCGTTTGATACACATCAGTGACTCTCCCACATTTGCAGAATGTTTCGCCGCAAAGTGATCGAAGGTTTTTTCTTTTAATTTCGTGCCGCAATGAAAGCGTTTCGTTTTGTTTTATACTTAAGAAGCGAAAGGAGTGCTTTAATCTGACTTAGACTCGAGTTTGTACTAGTAGAATCACAGTTCTGAAGAAACGAGTAAAACAAGACACGCAAACGCATCACGCCGTACCAAAAATGTATCGGCATTAAAAAAGCGGTCTGCGTAAAACGCAGACTGCAGACCGTGGATAAAGTGCAGACTGAGGGTAAAATGCAAACTGAAGACTGGAGACCAGGGGAAAAATGCAGGCTCGGTTCTAAAACAACCCTCTTCCCCAGAAAAACTTCAAGAGTGAGCTGGGATCGGGGCCGCACAAGTCGTGAGATGCTGGCAATAGTCCTCATGGCGATTGATGTTTTAAACTTCACTTCCTCAAATGGTTTTGGCGTTGAAATAATGATTTAAGGTAAGAACGATTAGAAACTTTCGTTTCTAATTAGTATTAGTCCGTATTAATCCGTTCTAAACCGAGGTAAATCTGTAGCTATCATGGTCAACTTAACCTATGTCGGGCTTCTTGTTAGCCGAGATTTAGTTTTGCTGTGACGTGTTGTTATTCTCTGGAAAATTGTTAGAGTCTTCCTTAAATTAAAACAAATTAAGAGCAAGTAGAAGTCTCGAGTTCCTTTTAACTTGAATCATTTAGAGAAACCAGAAATGTCCACAAACTTCAACTAAAGAACCGAATCTGTATTTCACCCCCTGGTCTGCAGTCTGCATTCTACCCTCAGTCTGCATTCTACCCTCAGTCTGCATTTTACCCCCGGTTTGCAATCTGTGTTTCACACACTGACCGCTTTTGCATAGACTAAATGCCGGGCAGTCACAAATTTTCACAGAAATTCCACCGAAAGGTTTTTTCAAACTCCTGGAAAATAAATGTCGCGTCGTCCTGTGCAAGCGTCGCAACCGCTTTTCATGATTAAATTCTTTGCTTCTTATTTTTGTCAGTATTCCTAAAATCCCTCCAATTGGTTTTCGCTCTCCTCACAAAGGAATAGAAAATATTTAAATTTGAAGCTGTTTTGATTAAAAAATGGTTACGTGACCGATGAAACCAGTAGATCGGTGTCGGTGCTCTCAGTGTCTTAAGATCTCGTTGGTGATTGACTGCGAGACAATCAACCGTTCAGGCATATCTTAGGTGTTCACGGTTTTGTACGTTTGTAGGGGGTGGTTTGTTAATCAGTCATTAAGGCAACGCATTTTACGTCCGAGAAAGTTAGTGAGGTTGATTGCTTCAGTTTGGTTCAGAGATAAGTTCTAAAAAACTCTTAAAAGCACTGTACTGGCTGTTACATTTGAAAATCCTATCAGAGTTTCATGAAAAGAATGCCTAGAAAGAACATTGGAAAAACATTTATTTACTTCAAACATTTCGCTTCTAGAGAAATCTTGAGGGTCACGAATCGGCCAACACAGCTGCCTAAGTCATTTTCTTCAAATAACTGGTCGTAATATTCTAGCTGCAGTTTCGGCAATTTAAGAAATGAACCTCGCAAGTGTGATGCAGTATTAAGCAATTGCAGAAAAGAAGGCTGATAAAGGTACAAACTTCGACGGGATTTTAATTCGTGCCTCCCAGACTCAATTGAGTGTCACAAACAACTAAGCTACAAACTCACACGTCAGGAGCAAGCGTAATTTACTTCATTAGTATGATGATTTGTAGTTTTATTTTTCAGTGGTTTGCAATTTTCAATGCCGCCCAGACCATGAGTGAAAATGCGTGCACCACAGGCAACTTGTCGATTAAGTGCTTTATGTAAATTTAAGTCGCGAACTTGAAGTCTCATGGTAATGATGATATGAGCATGTTCATTTATAATCGTTTTATCTCGGGAGAATACGATACGTTATTCATTTTCAAAATCTCATTGTCATTTTTAATCCTAGAAGTTAATTATCGACTATGAAGTAGATTTAAGGAAGTAAACGCAGAGCGGAAATGCCACGAAATTTGGGTGTCTATCAGATCTTTTTTCATGTATAACATTTAGAAACGTTCTTTTTACAGCAAGAGGAAATTCGCAGCGAAAAGTAGTGAGATTTCACCATCATTATTATTTATTGCGCGTAAAAACTATCATTGAGGCGATTTACAAAAGGGTGGTGAAGCGAAAGTAATTACAGATACAGCACATGCATATACTTGATTTTACCAATTAACCAGCCCACGAAGGGGATGACTTTAAACATTCCTTTGCAGAGGTTTACGTGACGTTTAACACGATGTTGAAGTTGGCTTTGGTTATCATTATGATCTAGGGCCACCCGAGCCAGACAGGTCGAAGGGTCCTGTGTTCTAATAGCAGAGGCTCGTAGATTACCTGCGCCGCGCCATCAATAAACTGAACGTCACGGTTACCAAAGGCAAGTCTTAAATGTTGGCTTTTTGATAGAGGGAGACTAATAATCTACAAAGGCGATGAGAAACTGGAATGGGTGGTTATAGAAAGCCTTCCAACAAAAACAGACCGGGACGAGGAACAAATTTGCGAGAAAGGGTGTGAACCCCGACCCCAAGACTATTGTTGTTCAGTTGTTTGGCACATAGGGTATCACCAAAACATGAAACGTGTGGACAATCAAGTTTGACTAACCGATACAGTCTTTTTTTATTTTACCAGAAATCGAAAATATAGCACAAAAAGAGTCACTGCTGGTTTGCATTTATCGCCGTTGAGAGCTTGTAGTATTAAAGAATAATTAGGTACGGTTAAAATAAATGCGTAGTTTCATTTTTTGATTTGAAGTTTTATTTTTCAGTCGTTTGCGGTTTTCAATGCCGCCCCTACCAAAAGTGAAAATGCGTGTATAACAGGCAACTTGTCTAAATGCTTTATGCAAATTTAAGTCGCGAACTTGAAGCCTTATGGCAACGCTTCTGTGAGTATCTTCATTTATAATCGTTTAATCTCGAGTTGAGCATTCCTTAGGGATAGCGTGTGAAAACTCATAGTCATTTTTAATCCAAAAAGTTAATTATCCAGAGGTAGATGACAAGCGTATTGAGCATCTTTTAAATGTACACTTTATGCAGTTTTACGAGGTGAACTCAGAGCGGAATTGCCGCGAATTTTGGGTGTCTTGGAGATTTTTTTCAGGTGTAAAAACGGTATTGAGACATTACGATAAGAACAAAAGGAAGCCCGACTCCAAGACTTTAATGACTATTGTTGTTCAGTTGTTTGGCACAGAGGGTATCACCAAAATAAAAATAATGTGCGAATAATCAAGTTTGACTAAAATCAAGAATTTTTTTACTTTACCAGAAATTAAAAATATAGCATAAAAAGTGTTACTGTTGGTTTGCATTTATCGCCGTTTAGAGTATGGAGTATGACGGAATAATTTGGTAAGGTTGAAAGGTAAGGTTTTTTGTCACTATTCCTAACATCCCTCTAACTGGTTTTGGCTCTCCATACAAAGGAATAACAAATATTAAAAATTTAACTGAGATAAGACAGAGGGTGTTTTGAAGCTGTTTTGAATCAAAAATGGTTACGTGACCGACAAAACCAGTCCATTGGTGTCGGTGCTTTCAGTGTCTTAAGATCTCGTTTGTGATTGACTGCTAGACAATTAACATTTTAGGCATATCTTAGGTGTTAACGGTTTTGTGTTTGACTGTGGGGGGTTGCTTGTTAATCAGTTATTAAGGCAACGCATTGAAAGTTCGAGAAAGTTAGTGAGGTGGATTGCTTCAGTTTGTTTCAGAGGTAAGTTTTGAAAACTTATAACTCTTAAAAGCACCGTACTGGATGTTACATCTGAAAGTCCTATCAGAGTTTCATGAAAAGTGTAAAGTAGGCCTAGAAAGACCATTGAAAAAACATTTACTTACTTCAAACATTTCACTTCTGGAGAAATCTCGAGGTGCACGGATCGGCTAACACCGCAGCCTAAGTTATCATTTTCTTCAAATAACTGGTCGTTATATTTTAGCTGTAGTTTCGGCAATTGAAGAAATGAAGTTCGCAAGTGTGATGCAATTTTAATAAATTGCAGAAAAGAAGGCTGATAAAAGTCCAAACTTCGATGGGATTTGAGCTCTTGCCTCCCAGACTCAATTGGGTGTCACTAACAGCTGGGCTAAAAACTCACACTTCGCGAGCAAGCAAAATGTACTTCATCAGTATTATGATTTGTAGTTTTATTTTTCAGTGGTTTGCAATTTTCAATACCACTCAAACCAAAAGTGAAAATGCGTGCAGCACAGCCAACTTATCTAAGTCCTTCATGCAAATTTAAGTCGCGAACTTGAAGCCTAATGGTAAAGCTTCTATGTTCATTAATAATAGTTTAATCTCAAGTTGAGAATTCCTTAGGGATAGAGTGTAAAAACTCATTGTTATTTTTAAATCCAAGAAGTTAATTATCCAGAGTTTGATGACAAGCGTATCGGGAATATATTGAACCTACACTTTATGCAGATTTACGAGGTGAACTCAGAGCGGAATTGCTGCGAATTTTAGGTGTCGTGGAGAATTTTTTTTTTTTTCCAAATTTTAAGTGCACTCCTCTTTAGTTCCTCTTTAGTATGTAAGTTTATTATTTAATCAAGAAACGAGGCAAAACGCTATTCCTGTATTAAGGTTGTCTACAGTATTTAAAGTTTGCATTTGATACACAGTGACTCTCCCACATTTGTAGAATATTTCGCCGCAAAGTGATCGAAGGTTTTTTCTTTATTTCGAGCCGCGATGAAAGCCTTTTGCTTTGTTTTAATACTGTAGAAGTGAAAGGAGTGCTTTAATCTGGCTCAGACTTGAGTCTGTACTGGTTAAATGACAATTCTGGAGAAACGTGTCAAACAAGGCACGCAACTGATCACGCACCAAAAATACATCAGCATTCAAAAAGCGGTCTGTGTCAGTAAAACAGCAGACCGGGAGTTAAGTGCAGACTGACGGTAAAAAGCAAACCGAAGACTGCAGACCAGGGGTAAAATGTGGACTCGTTTCTAAAACAACTCGCTTCCCCGGAAAGACTTCAAGAGTGAGCTGGGATCGACGCCGCGTAAGTCGTGAGAGGCTGGCAATAATCTTCATGGCGATTGATGTTTCAAACTTCACTTCCTCGGATGGTTTTGGCGTTGACATATTAACTTAAGGTAGGAACGATTAGAAACGAAAGTGTTTGGATATGCAGTTCACAGCCAGCTAAATACGTTTGCCTTAGTTGTTAAGGAATAAACAGTTCTGCTGGGCAACATTAGATAGCTTTATTATACATGTATACCTTGTTTGGCCTTCAAAGTAGTCGCGATAGACTTTCATCACACATTGGCAATTTCGATTACTTGGAGAATGAAAACCTGTTTCTCGTACCTTTGTTTTGCATTGCGAAGTTAGGCGTGCAAATTCTTTAAACTTAACGCAAATTTGTAGGTGCAAGATAAGGGTCTAATTAACAACAAGGCATGCTTCAGATATATAGTTTTGATGTGACGTGTTTTCATTCACTGGAAAAATGGCGGAGTCTTCCCTAAATTGAAACAAATTCATAGCAAGAGAGAGTTTCAAGTTCCTTTTAAGTTTGATCATTTAGAGAAACCAGAAATTTCCACAAACTTCAACTAAAGAACCGAGTCACCCCTGGCCTGCAGTCTTCAGTCTGCATTTTACCCTCGCTCTGCAGTCTGCGTTTTACGCAGACCGGTCTCGAAAAAGCAGTCAAAAATTTTCACAGAATCTCCACCAAAAGTTCTTTCAATCTTCTTAAAATAAATGTCGTGTCGCCCTGTGCAAGCGTTGCAACTGCTTTTCAAATTCCTTCTCCTTTTTTATCAGTATTCCTAAAATCCCTCCAACTGGTATTGCCTCTCCATACAAAGGAATAGCAAATATTTGAATTTGTCTAGGATAAGACAGAGGGTGTTTTTAAACTGTTTTGAATTAAAAACGGATACGTGACCGATGAAACCAGTCGATCGCTGTCGGTGCTCTCGATTTCTTAAGATCTCGATTGTGATTGACTGCAAGACAATTAACCGTTCAGGCATATCTTAGGTGTTCACGGTTTTGTAAGTTTGACTGTCAGGGGTCGTTTGTTAATTAGTTATTAAGGAAACGAATTGAAAGTTCGAGAAAGTTAGTGAGGTCGATTGCTTCAGTTTGGCTCAGAGGTAAGTTCTGGGAACTTATAACTCTTAAAAGCACCGTACTGGCTGTTACATCTGAACTCCTATCAGAGTTTCATGAACAGCGTCAAGCAGGCCTAGAAATCTCATGTATACTTTGTTGGTAGCAAGGTCGTTTCGATCGAAACCAAAAGTCAGTTTGATCGAAGACAAGAGTCAGTTCGATCGAAGAATAAATGATTATAAAAACTACAGTTTTGCAAGCGTATAGATAATAATAAAAGTTCTTGTGTTGTGTAATGATTGCGCGATGTAATATGCGCGACGCGGAAACGCGATTTTCAATTGATCTCTTTTGTTGTTGGGGTTTCTTTCTCGGCGTTCCTGATCGGCAATGCTCAATGAGCTATTCGCTATAACGTGCGTACACTGAAATACGGGTTTTAAGAATTTATTACTTTTGTTCGCGCGATCGGAGTAAAATCGCTAAGAGTCTTACTCGACCCGTCGGTGCGAATATAGTGAGTTTCTCCCAAAACGAGAGTGGTTTCGCCCAGAAGAAGAAGAAGTAACTAACTAAAAGTAATTTTTTCCATCTTGCCGAAAAAATGTTAACCTTTCATTTGTCCATAGACCTTGAAAAGAAAATTAGTTTTTCCAAAGGGGTATGTTCAGAACGGTAAACGAACGAACGTTGGGTAATGAGAAAACGTCGACTTGTCCTGAGACCATGATGAAACGAACAAGTTGTCAATTTTTACTGAGAACCAGATTTGATAAATAGTAAGTTCAATACAGTTAAGCAATAGTTACAGTCTTCGATCGAATCGACTTTTGTCGATCGAAACGACCTTCGATCGAAACAACCTTCGATCGAACTGACTTGCATTCAGACTTTCATCACACATCGGCAATTTCGATTACTTGGAGAATAAAAACCTGTTTCTCGTACCTTTGTTTTGCGCTGCGAAGTTAGGCGTACAAATTCTTTAAATTTAATGCAAATTTTTAGGTGCGAGATAAGGGTCTAATTAAATACCTCCAAACAATATTCCCTGGTGTTTGCCTTTCTTATTCCGCTCTGTGTTTCACTTCAGCATTAACTCGAGGTAAATCTGCAACTATCATGGTCAACTTGACCTATGTCGGGCTTCTTGTTGGCCGACAAGGGATGCTTCAGAAATATATTTTTACTGTGACGTGTTTTTATTCACTGGAAAAATGGCGGAGTCTTTCCTAAATTGAAACAAATTAATAGCAAGAGGGAGTCTCAAGTTCCTTTTATGTTCTGAAAACTTATAACTCTCAAAAGCACCCAACTGGCTGTTACATCTGAAATCCTATCAGAGTTGCGTAAACAGTGTCAAGTAGGCCTAGAAATCTCGAGGTTCAAGGATTTTTTGTGAATGTTTGCATGACAATCAACATTTTAGGCATATCTTAGGCATTCACGGTTTTGTAAGTTTGACTGTCAGGGGTCGTTTGTTAATTAGCTCTTAAGGAAATGTATTGAAAACTTCGAGAACGTTAGTGAGGTCGATTGCTTCAGTTTGATTCAGAGGTAAGATCTGGGAACTTATAACTCTTAAAGCACCGTACTGGCTGTTACATCTAAGAATCCTATCAGAGTTGCATGAACAGTGTCAAGCACGCCTAGAAAACTCGAGGTTCACTGATCGTTTTTGAATGATTGCAAGACAATAAACATTTCCGACATATCTTAAGTGTTTACGCTTTTCTAAGTTTGGCTTTGAGGGGCCGTTTGTTAATTAGTTATTAAGGAAAAGTTCGAGAAAGTTAGTGAGGTTGATTGCTTCAGTTTGGTTAAGAGGTAAGTTCTGAAAACTTATAACTCCTAAAAGCACCGTACTGGCTGTTACATCTGAAAATCTATCAGAATGTCATGAACAGTGTCAACCACCGTACTGGCTGTTACATCTAAGAATCCTATCAGAGTTGCATGAACAGTGTCAAGTAGGCTTAGAAAAAACATTGGAAAATCAGTATTATGAATTGTAGTTTTATTTCTCAGCCGTTTGCAATTTTCAATGCCGCCCATACCATAAGTGAAAATGCGTGCATCACAGGCCACTTGTCTAAATGTTTTATGAAAATTTGTAAGTTTGACTATGAAAGGGGAAAGGTCGTCTGTTAAGTTAATTAGCTATTAAGGAAACGCATTGAAAGTTCGAGAAAGTTAGTGAGGTTGATTGCTTCAGTTTGGTTCAGAGGTAAGTTCTGAGAACTTATAACTCTTAAAAGCACCGTACTGGCTGTTACATCTGAAAATCGATCAGAATTCATGAACAATGTCAAGTAGGCCTAGAAATAACATTGGAAATACAATTATTTACTTCAAACATTTTGCTTATGGAGAAATTTTGGGGTTCACTGATCGTTTGTAAATGATTGCAAGACAATGTCGTGACAGGCTTGTCATGGGTTCCCACGGTACTTGAGAGTTTGACTGTGTGGGGGGTCGTTCGTTAAAAAGTTATAAAGGCAATGCATTAAAAGTTCGAGAAAGTTAGTGAGGTTGATTGCTTCAGGTTGGTTCAGTTCAGAGGTAAGTTCTGAAAACTTCAGTATTTCTCTTAAAAGCGCCGTACTGATTGTTACATCTGAGAATCATATCAGAGTTGCATGAACAGTGTCAAGTAGGCTTAGAAAAAACACTGGAAAAACATTTATTTATTTCAAACATTCTGCTTATGGAGAAATCTCGAGGTTCACGATCGGCTAACACCACAGCCCTAATTGCCATTTTCTTAAAACAATTGGTCGTTATATTCTAGTTGTAGTTTCGGCAATCGAAGAAATGAACTTCGCAGATGTGATGCAATTTTAAGAAATTGCAGGGAAGAAGCCTAATAAAAACTCAAACTTCGACGGGATTGAACTCGTGCCTCCCAGACTCTCTTGGGTGTCACTAGTAGCTGAGCTACAAACTCACACTTCGGGAGCAAGGGGAATTTACTTCGTCAGTAGTATGAATTGTAATATTATTTTTTAGTCTTTTGAAATTTTCAATGCCGCCCGTACCATAAGTGAAAGTGCGTGCATCACAGGCAACTTGACTATTAAGTGCTTTATGCAAATTTAAGTCGCGAACTTGAAGCCTTATGATGACGCCTATTTGAGCATGTCCATGTATAATTGTTTAATCTCAGGAGAACACGATCCCTAATTCATTTTTTTAATGTGTTTAGGATTCCTTAAGGATAGTATGCGAAAACTCATCGTCATTTTTAATCCAAGAACCTCTTGTACAATATACCGAAGATTTTCTAGAGTAAGATGACAGGCGTGTTGAGAATCTTTTAAATTTATAATTTATGCAGATTTAAGAGGTGAACTCAGAGCGGAAATGCCGCGAATTTGTGGTGTCTTTGAAATGTTTTTTCAGGTATAAGGTCTAGAAAAGTTCTTTTCACAGCAGGAGAAAATTCGAAGTGAAAAGTAGTGATATTTCACCCAGCCATTTACAAAAGGGTGGTGAAGCGAAAGTAATTACAGGTAGAGCGCATGCATATGCTTTATTTTACCAATTAACCCGCCCACGAAGGAGATGACTTTAAACATTCCTTTGCAGAGATTTACGTGACGTTTAACACGATGTTGAAGTTAACTTTGGTTTTCGTGGTGATCTGCTTTGTTCTCATGGCAGAGGCTCGTAAATTACATGCGCGGCGCCATCAGGACACTGAACTTCACGGAAGGGAATTCTTAAAGGTTGGTTTATTGATAGAGGAAGAAGAGCAAAAATTAGAAGGCGATGCGAGACTGGAATGGAACGAGAGACAAATTTAGGAGAAAGGGTGTGTCGTTAGTCGCCAATCAAGCTTTTGCTTCCCGCACTTGTAGCACTAAGGGACCGGTAATTATTTATCACCTGACGGGGTGGTGTTTATTCAAATGATCTCACTCATTAGCAGTCAGTTTCCTTTATTCTTACCTTCAGACGCTGTTAACGACGACTGCTACCCCATCTATCCGCCCTGAAAACTGTGTGACGCCCCCACGCCCCCTCCCCCCCAAAAAATCCTCCAACCCCGCCTCATCCCTCCCAAGCGATGAAATAGTGAATAATACATGTGCGCGCGTAAATATGGAATTTCTCTTCGAGCGTTCAACTAGATAGCCCACGAGTAAGCGCAGACAAGAAACTTCATATTTACAAACAACCACGTTTTACCTAACAAGCCAGAAGAGATTTATCTGAGAGAAATATTTAATTGTTTTTGTTACATCAACAATTTTCAGAAGCATCTGCATCGTCGCTCGTGTATTCCAGTTGGAGCAACGGGTTGTGCGAAAAATGACGGCAATTGCTGTCGAAAAGGAAACCCGTTCACTGGAGTCAAGCGGAAGTGTGTAAACAAGGGCTCCTTTTTTAATCCGTAAGTAAAAAGACTCAAACATTTTGTTAACAATGATTTATCCACTTGCATCAAGATTAATGATGAAACTTCTTATTTCCTCGACCAATGATGGTTGGCTTTTTGTATCTGAGACATTAATGTATCGCCTGTGTTCGTGTGAAATATCCTGAATATCTGGCAGGGGGAAGTTTTAACTTTTTACGTAAACAGCTAATAAAACGGTGATGAATAGTGCGTGCCAATCAGCGCGCGTGAAAAGCATTACTCACTTGTGTGGTATCAGGCCAATAATAATTATGATAATTATAATGGTAGTAATGATTATCATAATATAGAACTAACTATACACAGTCCTCCCGCCAGATTCTCTCACCAGCTGCGTGGTCTTGTTCATTCGCCACGCCTCTAATTTCGGTTGGTTTTTTTTTATATCCCAGGGAGTATACATGTCTGGAGCCATGAGGAAAGACTCGGTGGCAGATTCAAGAAAACACGAGGATTTTTTTTCTAGCGAATCTTGATTTGAGTCTTGTCAAATGCAAATAGGGTGGCTTCTGTGGACAAAAATAGACATACACTCGACAACCTTGCACGCATGCACGCACACGCACCCACATGAGCGCAGGCGCGTCTCTTAGATCACAGCTCACTTACGACAGCAAATTCAATAATAAACTTCGGTTTTTTCAGTCACTCTGTTTCAGTCTTTTTTTTTTTAATTATTTTGACTTAAAAATCCATATTACGTGAGTCGCTGAATGAGAGAGTGTTCCTTCAATTTTTATCCCCCTCTGCGCGCTGGACTCCAGTTTCGAGGGGCCTGGGTTTGAGTTCTGACTGGCATGAACACGGACGGGGGTCTAAGCAAGGAAAAACTAGAGAACCCTGACCTCAAGACTTTTACTAACAGCTGAGCTACAAACTCACACGTCGGGAACAAGTGAAATTTACTTCATCAGTAATATATGTATTTAGCTAAGCGTACAAGCGGAGCTCTTGTCAGTCCATTTTCTAGCCCTTCATTATACTTTCCAGCCCTTCATTATAAATACTCTTTAGCACAGGCTGTAGAAGAGTTTCCTCAAGGGGAAAAGAAACCAGACGACGTCTGGTCTGGAATCTGGGAACGATGTTGTCACAACTTGCAAAGCGATCAATACTCATGCTAGTCAGCGGTATCTTCAAATAGCTTAGGACCATCGCTGTTGTTCCTAATGTTTTGAGCAAATTTTCGAAGATAGGGAATGTTTTCTTCTTCAGATGAAGTGTATGATGTCAGCATCAGTTGAAATTATATTTCATTGAGCGTGACTTATAATTTCGGTTTGGGAAAATGAGCCAAAATTGAAAGAAACGACTGCAAACTACTTTGTGTTAAGACATCACTAGTCAATTGGAGTGTATACACGTGCACCCAGTGACTCAGTAAAACAATGCGCCAGAATCGTTTGGGCTTCTCTTATATCTTCTCTTGAAGTTGCCAGGTATGACTGATTGTCCCATCGTTTTTCCCTAACGTTTCAAACTCCTCTGTTTAGCGTAGAAAATTAAAAAGAAAAGTAATATTCAACTCGTTTTTGAGCCTGTAATTTTTTTTACACTTTTCCGCTTTCCGCTATTCTTGTTTCATGATTGCCCTCTGCCTGGAAATACACGACGTCTTTTTCTGATATTTTCTCTTAATTAATTCGGTAATCTTTGGTGTAACTGCATATAATGTGGATGTCTTCAAGAAAACTTGAGATAATACCTGCATTTCATTTCCACATCACAGAAATCAATTCCAAAAATCAATCAAGTTTCCTCTTTAGTTTAAAAGTTGATGTTGTTATTGGCTATATTAGATAGGTTGAAAAGTTTTAGATGGCATTTCCTCATGTTTGCCGATGGTATTTCCTCAGTTGTTGCAACATGTTAACATGAAATGCAACAAATAAATTTTGTTGGTATGTAAAAAGTTTTCATTTGACTATCTACTGGCAAGTCTTTGTATTATATTTCAATCCAACCATTTTCCACAACTTGTAAATACCATTACAAAATAATTAATCAGGGGATGTAAAATTTGTGGCATATACACCATGTTTGAAATGCCATGTCCGTAAAAAGCTAACAGGATTGAGGAGGCGGTATTTGGGAATAGGCTCCCTTGTCTGTATCATTTATTAGCTGCTTGCTCCTGTTGGCAATGTTTTGAGGAAGTTGGGCCGTCAGGGCAAAGGAACTGAGGATTTTAGTAGGTAATGACTTTATTCAAACCTGGAAACCATCATTGTGAAAGCCAAACTTGTGCCTGGTTAATCATTAGCTAGCACACAGAGATATAAAAGAGGCTTTGTGAAAAAAAAACCAAAGCAATAAAATTAAAGATTCAGGAGAAGCATATGACATCAACTAGTTTACTGATGTTCTCACCTGAATTCAATCTGGAAAGAGAGCTCTGCAACTCTACTGTTTCATCTTCTCACACTTTAATTAAGACATAAAATTTAATTATCTGCAGGCAGGTTAAGGAGGAAATTAAAGGAATGGATATATGTTACATAAAAAGAAACCCCATACAATAAAAAAAGCCGGAGCATATTACCTACATGTCTATGCTTCTGAATACAGCTTTAATTTTTTAAGCAGTTATCTACATATGTAAACCGGGTGCAGTTTATCGACAGTCAATCAAGTAGTTTCCTAAAATCGTATGGAATGTTTAAAATGTGCTTCACTTTTGCTGCATATACGGAATTATCGTTCCTAATTACTGATGAAATTCCGAGAGTGTGACTCAATTAATTTAAAAGAAAATATCCAAGCAGGTTATAGAAATGGTTCACAAATTATAAACTGATGATTTGTTAACAAAACCTCCCTAAATTATGGTACCGATACGAATTTATCGTTCATAATCACTTATGAAATTCCGAGATTGTACCTCAACGAATTCATCAGAAAATATCTAGGAAGGTATCAGAAACGGATTTACGCTAACCATGTGCTTACCAGCGTGCTTGTGAAATCAAATTGCCAGGAACCCGTTTAATTACACGATCGCAGCACGGACGCTTCTTGCAAAATGTGATGACTATCAATTTCAGAAATTGATTCCTCAGTTTCCTGCATTAGGAAAAAATTATCGTGTTGCAAGCATGTTCATCATAACCCGAGCAGTAAGTACGCCTTGAGATGTTGAGTGAAGAGAACGTGGCTCGAACGAATCGAGTAAAAAGCATGAAAACGCAGCGCTGAAAAGTACTCTGACCAAACAATGAAATTCACTTATCCCGTAGTAGAACGAACTCCAATTTACCCGTGAATTTGTTTGCACCACACATTTGCGGCCCGTAATTTAATTCTTGGATTTTTGACGGGTTCTCATTGAAGTAAACTCGAAGCGTGTGTTCATGAAAGCTAGACCAACTTCTTTATTGCAAGCCCCAAAACACGTGCTATTTTTTAGTAGCAAGATATCCGAAGTACGCTTACACAAAGTATCATTCTAAGACGCAGGTTATGTAACAACTTAACCATAAAATTATATAACAAAGAAATCTACGTCACTTATCTACCGCACTGAATTTATAATCAGGTAATTTATACGAATAGCACCTAGCTCTTTTAGGGGCGGTACCTTGGGTATGCCCTTTCTTCTCCGAATCTCCTGTTTATTCTGCTCTTATGAAACACCCTTCAAGGACTATTTCCTCTAAAGATATCTTTTTAAGTATAATTTTAATTCTGTTGGTAAGTTTATTATGATTTTTATATTGTCACTCATATCTTTATTTTGCCTGAACTTGCCGTAAGACTAAGAAATTTAAGTTAGCAAGACCTTTCGTAAAGCGTAAACATCACGAGGTACCTACTTAGTATGCGAACTCCGCTCTGCGTAGCTTAGCGTGATTCGTTAGTTAAGTGTAAAAGCAAGACGAAGGTTAGAGGTTGACAGCTCAGTAAGCGTCACCTTTATAGGCGGTGACCCACACTTTCCTAGAGAGATCAGAGTTAGTCCCCGTTGTACTGACTTGCGTAGTAAAGCCCGGTTCAAACGTCGAACTTTTCATGTGTCGAACCTAATACCCCTAATAGAGTACATGTGGGGAGCGACGTTTGAATCAATTTAGTTCGACAGATGTAATTTGGGTAGACCCAAGAATTAAGTTCGACATATCCAGTCGGTCGGTTCGACTATGGAGCGACTTCAATGTAAACGTCGAACTTTTCATGTGCCGAAACCTAATGCATAAATTATTATGATTCATTTTTTAATCCCACAACCCACTTCTCTCGTCATAAGCATGCGCATGAGAGTGGAAAAAAATGGCGACTTGGCGGAGAAAGCACTCTGTAGTTGTCGATATAGACATGTGTTTTTCGTGTTCTGACACGACAAAATATACTTGATTAAATTGTAGCAACTCAGTTTGTAACCGCTGCTCTGTGTTTTAAGAGGAAGAAACTCCTGCCTAGCAAGCTGGAAAATCCGTTGCATTTTGCATTGCTTGTGTAAAGGAAGATCAGGACTCCAGTACCAGCAGTGGAAGAAGTTTGGCAAAAAACAGCGGGCGAAAAGTGACAGAAGACGATGGAAAGATAATGAGCATCGAATATAAAGAAGTATCTAACAGCGCTCGTAATAAGTACGACAAAAAAGTTCGACGTGTGAATCAACGGTCAATCTTAATTATTTGGGTCGACCCGAATAAGTAATTAAGTTCGGTAAATGAAAAGTTCGACGTTTGAACCGGGCCTGAGCTCTTCATTTCCACAATTTGTCTTTCCCGCATTTTTTCCGCCATTTTGGTAAGCAATGGCCGACCGCCATAGAGTCATATTCACTTTTCCAATCAAGTTCGACTAATTAGGTTCGACGTTTGAATCAACTTCCGAACTTAGTTATTTGGGTCGACCTAAATTGGTATTAGGTTCGGCACCTGTAAAGCTCGACGTTTGAACCGGGCCTAAGAGAGAATAAAGAAAAGACAACGAAACAACGAGTGTTAGAGTTTTTACTTCTAACAAGCTGGTGGAGAGCCCTTGGACCGGTTCTAGTACTTCCACAGTAGCCCTTAGATGAGTGGACGTGGACGTGGACGAGAGCTCCAGCTTCCATTACGCCCACCACGTTCATTACCCTAAGTGGTTCTTTTGAACATCCGCCATCAGTGGGAATTGCTGCGCTGCCTGTTCCAGAGACATCACCCTTATAGGAAACCAGGCCAGTAATAATAACAAGAAAAACAACTACTCCTTTACACAAACTAACAAAAACACAACACACACACACCAAAAAAAAAAATATTTGTTCCAGTTCCAGGGATTGGCGCTGAACGCGGACGACGCCTAAGAATATCAGGCATTCAAGAGGAGGACGACCAGAGGAAGCATTTCAAACACGGAGGAACACAATTCAAGCACAAGAACATAGAAAGGGACTGTCCTCTTTAATGAACACTGTTGTTTCGCGTTATGTTTTTGGACATATTTTGAACTTTCGATTTTCTTTCATTACACTGCTGTTTTATTAAACCCTCCCATGTAACCCATGACTATATAGTATGTTAAGGCGGGTTTAACTTGGTGTATGAAAAAGTCTGTACCTGTGATATCTTAAGAGGAAATAGTCTTTGAAGGCTGTTGCATAAGAGCAAAATAAACAGAAGATTCGGAGAAGAAAGGGTATACCCAAGGTACCGCTCCTAAGAGAGCTACGTGCTATCCCTATAAATTACCTGATTATAAATTCAGTGGGGAAGATGAAAAGTACTACATGTTTACAACTCAAGTCACCTCTAAGAAAAAGGGGTGTCGAACGTGCTAAATTAAAATTTAAAAACTATTTTCCGGATCGGGAATTTGACATAGATTTACCCTAAAAACGAGAGTATTAAAGAGGTAAAAGTATAAGGGACGGTTATTTCCAGGAAATTCCTGTACGGGATCAATTTTTATAAGGTGGAATGATTTTCTTAGTAATGAATCACCTTTTAGCAACATAATGGAAATATACTGGTATCTTGTCGCAAACCATAGTTTACGCAAAAACATCAGTCTCCATGTCAAATTCAAGATCATAATGAGGAAAAGGTGACCAAACTCTACCGGTAAGGTAAGACCGCCAAAAGGAATAAGAAATAAGCAACTGGCTTATAATAATTTTACTGAATGGCTTATGCTAATATCTTATTTGCCGTTCATTTTCCAACACCAATATAGGAAACCCTTGCAATGTTTTTAGATTAAATATATTTCTATTCTTATCGTTTAACAATGCCAAAGTCATTGTTCTACCGAAACGTGATTTTAATTTTAAACTGAAGCTAGCAAACGACGATTGGCAAAAACGGTTCGAATTTTTCGGGGCTTAGGCGTGAGAGAAAACCCAGATAAGACACGACTGTGAGTGCATTAAAACAATCCAAAGTCAACAGAACAACACAGTACGATTTTTCTTTAATCTCACAGGAAAACACCCTTCGAAACGCGTACAGAATTCAAGACTCGATTCGACGATTACGACCAACGCTTGCGATAAAAAACGATAATTAAGCGATGGTATATGAGAGCTTGTCCCTTTACAACAGTGAGTACTTGCACTTTTGCTTAGCTTGTATTAGACTATGCACGATAGCTGTACGATTTATACGGTTTCGAAAACTATAAACAAAAAGCAAATAACAATAAACACCAGAAACACCTAGTAAAGAAAAAGTACGAACTAAAAACTTACGTTTGTGTCCTCTATAACGCCGTAAAAGAAACGATAACCGTAAAAACTACGTTCCGAAATAACGACTTCAACGTACGACATTTCTTTCCATCGAGCACATGGTAAGGATGGGTCGATACCGATACCAAATATACCACCAATATTCGTTGCGATTTAAATACGCCCTTAATCTTGCTTCCGTTTCCTAAGCTTGAATTACATATCCATAACTGTTTCTGGGAAGTATGTCAGACGTTTCAGAGGTCACTTCTAATTCTCAAGTGCCAATGGAAGCGCCATAAGTCTCCATTATATTTTAGTACATACTATAGTTGTAGTTGTTGTAGACAACCAAGTCCATCCCGAAAGCGATTCACAGCTGAAACGCAATTTTTGCTAACAGTGACCTCGAGGCAAACGCTTCTTCGTCAGGAAACTTTGATGCAGGAAAGTGCCTGAGGAGTGCTGTGTGGCATTTCTTTACAAGGTCTACCGAAGTTGTGAGAACCTCACAATGCACTATCTGCTCTGATGTTGTGAAGCATGCGAACAACACGTCAAATCTATTTAAGGTATTGTCCGCTGAAGTTTGAAGGGCTTTTTAATGTTTTATCATAAATTGAAGATTATTCATATTTTCTTTTATAGCACTGGAAATTAAAACACCCGGCTCAGCACAAGGAAGCTGAAAACAAGAGGAAAGAGGAGGAAGAAAAAGCATCCAAGAGGCGTAAGACCGCTGACAACCTGCGGCAGCGTACCATATCGGAGATGGCACAAACTTGGCAAAAGTATTCGCCGACATGCGCGCGAAGCAAGAACATTGATCAAGCCCTTATAAGAATGATTGCAAGAGACATGTAACCTGCCACCATTGTAGAGGAAACCGAATTTCAGTCGCTGGTGCGTTTGCTTGATTCTCGGTACCAGCTGCCCTCCAGACGACACATAATGAGAAGTTTGCTACCTGATATGTACACAACACGTGCCGGAGAGATAAAGCGGGAACTTCTGCAGATTTCTCACGTAGCTCTGACTAGTGACCTGTGGACATCAAGAACAAAGGAAAGTTATCTTACTATCACCTGCCACTTTGTTACTTCCACATGGGAACTCAAGTCCCTAGTTCTAGAGACGTTTGGGTTCGAAAAAGACCACACGGCTGAGAACATTGCGGCGTCATTCCAAAAAACTGCGGAAGAATGGGGAATTTCCCGAAAAGTTGTTGCGATGGTTACTGACAATGCTGCCAACGTTGTTGCCGCCGTCAGACACACTGCTTGGGCAAATGTCCCTTGCTTTGCACACACCCTGAATCTAGTGATTTATGAGGCAACTAAGGCTGACACAAAGATCTATTAGCTTAGAAAGAGCTGCAGGGACATTGTGAGCTTTTTCCACCACAGCGTTAAGGCCTCAGAAAAGCTGAAGGAGATATAGCTGGGAATTCCTGAGAACAAACTCATCCAAGAAGTGGAAACCAGATGGAACTCAACTTACTACATGTTTGAACGCATCACGGAGCAACATCAAGCCATTACCACAGCACTTTGTCTCTCTGGTCGTAATGCATTGTGTGTTTCATCTTCTGATGTGAGCCTGCTGAAAGCTTTCATGGCCGTTTTGAAACCCTTTGAGGCAACGACCAAAGAGATTTCTTCGGACAAGCATGTCTCCATTTCTAAGGTGATACTTCTGGCGAAATCACTACAGCGTTTGAATGGTGCGATTACAGAAAAGGACACACCCTTGGTTTCCAACCTTAGCTACCAGATGAGACGCCGCTTCACAAATATCCAAAGCGCTCGCATGCTGGCGATGTCGATGCTGGATCCCCGGATGAAGAAATTGGCATCAGTGACTCGGCAGCATGAGACAGGCAGAGCAGTGGGTTGTTCAGGAGATGTCAGGGTATGTCCAGACTAATAATTCCAAGGAAGATAGGCAGCTCAGTAATACAACTGAAGCAGCTGACCTGTGGGATCTCTTCGACTCAGTGGTCAAGTAATCAACATCGCAAAGAACCTCAACCAGCAATGCAACACTGGAAGCCAGAAAGTGTTTTGAAGAACCAGTGCTGGCAAGACTCCAAGATCCCTTACCGTGGTGGAAGGAGAATGAGCGATACTATGAACTAATCGCAAAAATTGCAAAGAAGTATCTTTGCATCCCTGGTACATCTGTTCCTGCCGAAAGGGTGTTCTCTAAAGCAGGGGAGCTAGTCTCCATAAGGCGTAATCGGCTGAAGCCAAAGAATGTGAACATGTTCTTGTTTTTAAACAAAAATATCTGAGATTTTTCTTTACCCGCTGCTATCTAAGCTCTTTTTTTTTTAGCTAACTTGGCTGGCTGAAAGTAAAGTAGACGTTAGTAACCCGATATTTTTTTTTAACGATATTGAATTTTATTTGAGGTCTAGTAATATGTATCAAGTCCCTATGTTTACTCGTCGAATAGTAAGTATGGCCCTTCTGTATGGTCCTGTATACCAGAGAGGCTCTGATGTATCGAGTATTAAAGCGCAAGATCCATAATAAGTCGGGCACCCGTGTTTGGTTATTATAAGTGATCCGTGCAGTAACTGGTAACATTTCATTGTGCACCTGCAGATTGCTTGTATTGCGGTCTTCTTCATTTCCTCGAGAAAATTAAAAATGTGTCCCAATAAATTGAAATTTTTGACTTGTTTGACTGTCTTGATGATGCTACTATAGAGAACTGAACCGGAAACCGTGCGAGAGTGCCTTAATTTAGTCAATTAGATTACATTTATTTCAATGACGTCACAGTATTGGTATCGATATCGATATCGATATCGAAGAAAAAAGGAATATCGTACTCGGTATCGTATCGATTCAAAAAAGCCGTATCGGCTCATCCTTAGCACATGGATTTTTTTCTTCCCGTGACGCATTGCGAGGCAGCACGCCATGGCGTGCGTGACATCACGCGTGCGCTCACTGAGTCACAACGTAACGGTAGTAACAACGACTTACCTCCTTTTCTTCCTCGAATCCTTTGTAGTTCGCTTCTCTTTGTTGATGACCTCTTTTCAGCCTGTTTTCTGGAGCGTCTTTGTTTACTGGAGTCATGCGAAAGTGTGTAAACAAGGGCACCTTTTTTTCACCATAAGTAAAAGACTCGAACATTTTGCTTGAAATGATTTATCCACTTGCATCATGATTAATGATAAAACTCCCTATTTCTTCGACCAATGATGGTTGGCTTTTGGTATCCGAGACATGAATGTATCGCATGTGTTCGTGTGAAATATTCTAAGTATCTGGCAGAGGAAAGATTTCTTTTCGTAAGAAACCTTGAAATAAAACGGTGGTAAATAGTGCGTGTCAATCAGCGTGCGTGAAAAGCATTACTCACTTGTGCGGTGTATATCAATAATATAACGGTAGTAATAATTATTAGAATATAGAACTAACTATACACAGTCCTTCTGCCAGATTCTCCCACCGGCTGCGCAGTCTAATTCACCCCTAATTTGATTTTGATTTACTTTTTTTTATAACCCCGGGCGTATACATGTATGGAAGCATGAGGAAACACTCAGTGTCAGATTCAAGACAACCCAAGAATGTTTTTTTCCAGCGAGTCTTGATTTGAGTCTTTTCCCAATGCACATTGGGTGGTTTCTGTAGACTAAACAAAAATAAACATACGCTCGATAACCTTGCACACATACACTTTCCCACGCACGCACATGAGCGTATGCGCGTCTCTTAGGTCACAGCTAACTTACGAGTGAAAATTTAGTAATAAACGTCTGTTTGTTTCATTCACTCTGTTTTACTCTTTCTTTTTTTTGTTTTTTTTGTTTTGACTTAACAAATCATCACTACGTGAGACGCTGAATAAGAGAGTGTTCCTTGAATTTTTATCATGGAAGACATGCTGTCCCGTTGCGCGCGCTGGATTCTGGGGTCGAGGGGCCTAGATTTGAGTTCTGACTAGCGTGAACTCGGAAATGGGCCTTGGACGAATGAATTATACAGCCAAGCGAGTAAAAACTAGAGAGCCCATACCTCAAGACTTTTACAACTATTGTTGTTCAGTTTCCTGGACAAAAAAGTTTGACTAACCAAGTCAGTAATTTTTTGTTTTACCAGAAATCGAAAATATAGAGAAAAAGCGCTATTGTTGGTTTGCACTTATCGCCGTTTAGAGCTTGGAGTATGACGGAATAATTTGGCACGGTTGAAAAGTCGACGTCGGCTACGACAAATTCCCATCAGATGGAAAATAAACAACAAATTTGAAGTGCACTCCTTTTCAGTTCTTCTTTAGTTTATGAGTGTATTATGTAATCAAGAAACGAGGCAAAACGCTATTCCTTTATTAGGGTTGTCTACAGTATTTGAAGTTTGCCGATTTGATACGCATCAGTGACTCCCTCATTTGCAGAATGTTTCGCCGGAAACTGATCGAAGGTTTTTTTCTTTTATTTCGTGTCGCGATGAAAGCGTTTCGTTATATTTTATACTTAAGAAGCGAAAGGAGTGCTTTAATCTGACTTAGATTTGAATTTCACTGGTGGAATCACAGTCCTGGAGAAACGTGTTAAAAGGAAAGGCATTGAAAGTTCGAGAAAGTTAGTGGGGTCGACTGCTTCAGTTTGGTTCAAAGGTAATTTCTGAGAACTCATAACTCTTAAAAGCACCGTACTGGCTGTTACATTTAAAAATCCTATCAGAGTTTCATGGACAGTGTCAAGTAGGCCTAGAAATCTCGAGGTTCACCGATCGTTTGTGAGTGATTCCTAGACAATTGACATTTCAGGCATATCCGTGAGGTGTTCACGGTCCTGTGAGTTTGACCTTGAGGGGTCTTTTGTTATTAAGTTATTAAGGCAACGCATTGAAAGTTCGAGAAAGTTAGTGGGGTTGATTGCTTCAGTTTGGTTCAGAGGTAAGTTCTGAAAACTTATAACTCTTAAAAGCACCGTACTGGCTGTTACATCTAAAAATCCTATCAGAGCATGAACAGTGTCAAGTATGGCTAGAAATATCATTTGAAAAACATTTATTTACTTCAAACATTTCGCTTGTGGAGAAATTTCGATGTTCACGGATCGGCTAACACCACAGCCTGGATTGTTATTTTGTTCAAATAACTGGTCGTTATATTATATTTACTTCAAACGTTTTGCTTATGGAGAAATCTCGAGGTTCACGGATCGTTTGTGAATGATTGCCATGAGCACTGCACCGATATCGCAGAGGTCATGGCTTCAAATTCCGCACAGGCCTTTTTTTTTTTTTTTCAGGCCTTATTTTCACTACAGCTTATTACTACAAAGATCGCTTTCATATTCACCTCAATGAACATTCCAGACATATCCGTTCATTTTAGTCGGTTCACGGTTTTGTGAGTTTGACTGTTGGGGGTCGTTTGTTAATCAGTTATTAAGACAGCACATCAAAATTTCGAGAAAGTTAGTGAGGTCAGGAGCTTCTTGTGAGATTGATTGCTTCAGTTTGGTTGAGAGGTAAGTTCTGAGAACTTATAACTTTTAAAAGCACCGTATTGGCTGTTACATCTGAAAATCGATCAGAATTCATGAACAATGCCAAGTAGGCCTAGAAATAACATTGGAAATACATTTATTTACTTCAAACATTTCGCTTATGGAGAAATTTTGAGGTTTACTGATTGTTTGTAAATGATAACAAGACAATCAACATTTTAAGCATGTCGTGGGTTCTCAAGGTTTTTGACTGTGGGGGGTCGTTTGTTAATTAGTTATAAAGGCAACGCATTGAAAGTTTGGAAAAGTTAGTGAGGTTAATTGCTTAAGTTTGTTTCAGTTCAGAGGTAAGTTCTGAAAACTTCCATATAACTCTTAAAAGCGCCGTACTGGCTGTTACATCTGAATATCTTATCAGAGCATGAACAGTGTCAAGTAGGCTTAGAAATAACGTTGGAAAAACATTTATTTACTTCAATTCAAACATGTCGCTTGTGGAGAAATCTCAAGGGTCACACGCAGATCGCCTGACACCGCAGCCTAAATTTTCATTTTCTTCAATAACTGGTCGTTACATTCTAGCTGTAGTTTCAGCAACTGAAGAAATGAACCTCACAGATGTGATGAAATTTTAAGAAATTGCAGAAAAGAAGTCTGGTAAAAACCCAAACTTCGACGGGATTTGAACTCGTGCCCCCCAGATTAGTACTCTATTGGGTGTCACTAACAGCTGAGCTATAAACTCACACGTTGGGAGCGAGCGAAATTTACTTTATCAGTATTATGAATTTTGGTTTTGTTTTTCAGCCGTTTGCAATTTCCAATACCGCCCATGCCATAAATGAAAATGCATGCATCACTGGCAACTTGTCCATTAAGTGCTTTATGCAAATTTAAGTCGCGAACTTGAAGTCTTATGGTAACGCTTACATGAGCATGTTCATTTATAATCGTTTAAACTCGGGAGAATACGGTCCTTAATTCATTTTCTTGGTGTGTTTAGGATTCCTTAAGGATAGTTTGTAAAAACTCATCGTCGTCTTTAATCCAAGAAGTTCTGGTTCTTTCCGCTCAGAATTTCCGCTCTGAGTTCACCGCAGAATTTTGGATGTCTTAGAAATGTTTTTCAGGTATAAGGTCCAGAAAAGTTTTTTTTTTTACAGCGGGAGAAAAGTCACAGCGAAAAGTAGTGAGATTTCGCCTCTATTATTTATTGCGTGCAAAAACTAATCAATGAAGGTATTTACAAAAGGATGGTGAAGCGAAACTAATTACGGATACAGCACATGCATATACTTGATTTTACCAATTAACCCGCCCACGAAGGAGATGACTTTAAACATTCCTTTGCAGAGGTTTACGTGACGTTTAAGACGATGTTGAAGTTGGCTTTGGTTTTCATGGTGATCTCCTGTGTTCTCATGGCAGAGGCTCGTAGATTACATGCGCCACAGCATCAGGAAACTAAACCTTACCCAAGGGAATTCTTTAAGGTTGGTTTATTGATAGAGGGAGACTAAGGGTGCGTTTCTTTAAAAAAATCCAAGATTGGATTCTTAATCCGAGATCATGCGGATTCGTTATTTTTAAAGACACGAAAAATCCGAAAATGGATTTTTTTTTTCAATTAGCCGTAACGACCCCAGCATGCAGTTCGCGTGTTTTGGGGGGAGTTTTCAAAATGGCGGAAAGTTTTGGTTTGATGTTTGAACTGTTCGAAGAAGTCCTTGCCGATGACCTTGAACAACAACAGGTTCTTTTAGGAGCCGATGACGAAGCAGTTTTATTCCTTTTGGCGGCCGGACAGCTCGTCCGAAAAGAACACGTTCGCACAAAGAATTTTTACGAAATAACCGTACCTAGTTACATACCGGAGGACTTCCGAAGTCACTTCCGCATGTCACGGCATACAGTTACAGTTCTCGAACATTTGCTTTCGGTCCACGGCGACTTACCTCAATACACCGGCGATAGAGGAAGACCACCGGTCGAGTTAAGAAAGCAAATCCTTATTACGCTGTGGATTCTTGGGAATCCAGAATGTTTACGCTCTGTTGCCGATCGATTTGATGTTTGCAGGGCAACTGCGTACAGAGTCTACAGACGAGTTTGCAAAGCAATAGTGAGGAACTTAATGGATGAGTTTATCAAGTTTCCAACTGGTCTAAAAGCCCAAGCGGTGATGGAGGCCTTTGAAGAGAAAAAGGGTTTTCCGGGTGTTTTGGGGGCTATTGATGGCACCCACATACCAATCAAAGCACCACATAACAATCATGAACAATACATAAATCGCAAAGGTTTCTTTTCCGTCCAACTACAAGTCATTTGTGACCCGGATTTATTCATAACCGATGTTTTCTGTGGTTACCCTGGTTCAGTACACGATGCTCGCGTGTTTCGTAATTCTCCGATCTGCCGAGAAGTTGAAGTGAACCCAGACAATTATTTTCCTGGCAACTCGCACATTTTGAGAGACGCAGCATATCCCTTGAAGAGGTGGCTGTTGACCCCATTTCGAGACAACGGACGTTTGACTGCTCAACAAAGACGTTACAATACTGCCCACAGTTCCACCAGAATGGTGGTTGAGAGGTCCATAGGGCTTTTTAAGAACAGGTTTAGGAAGCTAAAAACAATGATGGATGTTGACAAAATTGAGGACATACCGGAAATTATTGTATCCTCTTGCATCTTACACAACATTTGCATTATTGAAGATGACATCGATGATTTTTTAGATGACTCTAATGATGATGATGACAATGATGACAATGATGATGACATCTTTCCACCAGGTGTAGGAGCAGTTGATAAGAGAAACATGATAATGAGACTGATCCCATAAACCTAGCATTTATAAGTGGTTTATGTATTGATACCTTTTGTACTGTGGTGTTTTCATGAACACTTCTTTCATAGGTGGTGTATGTCATTCATAAAGTTTATACTGTATAATAGTCTTTTTGCTATAAATATCAATATTTTATTTGTTTTTAAAAGTATATAAGAAAATAGTAGAGCCATGTACATGGATCACTTTATACTACCTGAAACATTTATGGTGTTGCTTGAAATGTAAACTTTCAACACAAATGTAACAGCCTAATACTCTGACAGTCCAGGTTGCTTGTGTCACGCACAGAAAGGAGGAAGTGCGTGACACAAGTGATCTGAAGCATCTGAGAATCAGGCTAAAAAAAGTAAAGGATATAAATAATATCAAAACCAGTTTAGTTAGGCCCTCTCACCTAATGTTGCTGTTGTAGTTCCTTGTATGTATGTGATAAAAAAAAACATACAACTTGCAATAATACTGTTAACATGTATGATATAATAAACTTTTAGATAACTCAATACTGACAACAAACTCAGGTTTACTGTATCTATGTTCATGTTTGTGGTCAAATAATCCCATGTTCTGCAACACAATAAAAAATTATGGAATCAAGGTTACTCTTTGTTCAATGATTTTTCAAAAACATTCAAAAATCGGCCGATGAGTGCCATGCGTTCATTGTGCATATTTTCAAACTTTTTAATCTTTTCCTTTTCTTCCTCTTTCCTGTCTTGTGTAAATTCCTTAAAGAGCCCAACGAGGTCTTCTCTTTTCTTCCGCTCTGGTAACTTCTTTTTCTTTGCTTTTGTAACCACAGGCTCCTCTGTGTCACTACCTGTGGAACTCAATGTGGAACTGGAATTTTTAACACTCTTGACTGCATCTTTGCTCCGTTTACCATCAATGTTGCTGCACAATGTTTTTGGAGCGATGGCATCATCTTTCGAAAATATTTCGTGAAGTTCGTCATAGAAGTTGCATTTCTTTCGGTCATTTCCGCTGACTTTGTTGTGATCAACACAAGCAACATAACTTCTCTTCAGATTTTTCAATTTCGTCTCACACGCCTTGGCATTAAAGAACACTCCGTTCTTCTTTAATTCTTCGCTGATTTCTTCCCACAGGGACTTGTTCTTTTTGTTTATATCTTTAAATCGTTCTCTGCGTTCGACATAGCAGGAAATTAACAACAGCACATCAGCTCTAGACCAGCGTACAAGAGCTCTCGATTCGCCTTCGGTGCCTTCACGCGACTGACTGAACGTGGCTGCAGCTGTTTCCAAAGAAGAAAAACTTGGACCAGGCTGAGGTGATACTGATCTGACTGTTTCATGGCTGAACTGTGATGCCTGCGGTGGTGGAAACATGAACTGAGGAAGATAAGGTTGAATGCCCGGTTGAACGTGGCTTTCGTTCCACTGATATTCTGGATATTCACCTGCAGATAAACTGTGCGTCCAATATTGTCCTGTAGATAGAAATAAAAGATGCCAAGACGCATCAAACATCCGGAAAATTTATAAAAATACGTACAGGACGGAAAATTTCGGTGAAACTACACAAAAAACTCACCTTGTTTATTCGCCATGGCCGGCAGCAGCTAATATTTACAACAAAATGACGGGAATGTGGCGGATTTTAAGAAGACGACCGCTTGCCAAACGTACTGCTTTTTGTATCCGTGCAATAAAGAAACGCACGGATCATGAATCCTAAAAATCCGGATTTAGATTTGATCTAATGAATCCACTCGGAGTGTGGATTCTATAGATTGAAAATCCATTTTCGGATTTTATTAAAGAAACGCAAAATCCGTTTTTGGATTCAAGAATCCGGATTTGGATTTTTTTAAAGAAACGCACCCTAAAAATCTACAAGGCAATGCGAGACTGGAATGGAACGAGAGACAAATTTGGGAGAAAGAGTGTGTCGTTAGTCGCCAATCAAGCTTTTGCTTCTCGCGCGGTAATTATTTATCACCTGACGGGGGGTGGGGGCTTATTCAAATGATCTCCCCTCATAAGCAGTCAATTTTCTTTATTCTTCCCCTTAAACACCGTTACCGAGTACTGATACTTCATCTGATCGCCCTGAAAACCATGTGACGACCCCACGCCCCCCCCCCAAAGAAATTCTCTGACCCCGCCTCATCCCTCCCAAGGGATAAAATAGAGAATATTGCATGCACGCGCGTAGATACGGAATTTCTCTTCGAGCATTCAACTCGGTAGCTCACGAGTGAGCGCAGACGAGAAATTTTATATCTTCTAACAACCATGTATTATTTTGTTTATCATATAAAAACATTAGCCGTGATAGTGACAAGAAAAGCCCACTTCACTAATGAATGAAAATAAAAGACTCGACAATCGTGCAATGCGTTGGCGCTATAGCTCAAGATAGAAAAATGCATTGAATCGTGATAACAATAGCCACTCTTAGAGCAAGGACAATTTTGAAGAACTCACGGTCTTTCTTTTCATAGATGTCATCTGCGCTCTCTAAAGAATCTATTAAGTTTTTTAGGCATGAAATATTGACCACATATAACAAGCCAGAAGAGTTTTATCTGAGAGAAATATTTAGTTGTTTTTGTTACATCAACAATTTTCAGAAGTATCTACATCGTCGCTCGTGTGTTGCACTTGGAGGAACGGGCTGTGAGGGCAATAACGCCAAGTGCTGTCGAAAAGGAAACCCGTACACTGGAACCATGCGAAAATGTAAAAATACAGGCAGTTTTTCATCGCCGTAAGTAA
This sequence comes from Pocillopora damicornis, assembly GCF_964200805.1. Taxonomy (NCBI): domain Eukaryota; kingdom Metazoa; phylum Cnidaria; class Anthozoa; order Scleractinia; family Pocilloporidae; genus Pocillopora; species Pocillopora damicornis. Next base: position 36,810,183 of record NC_142670.1, on the reverse strand, counting down.
AAGACTCAAACATTTTGTTAACAATGATTTATCCACTTGCATCATGATCAATGATGAAACTCCTTATTTCCTCGACCAATGATGGTTGACTTTTTGTATCCGAGACACGAATGTATCGCTTGTGTTCGTGTGAAATATCCTGAATATCTGACAGGGGAAAGTTTTAATTATTTACGCAACCAACCTTGAAATAAAACGGTGGTGAATAGTAGGTCCCAATAATCAGCGCGCGTGAAAAGCATTATTCGTTTGTGTGGTATATACCAATAATAATTATGATAGTTATAATGGTAGTTATAATTATTATAATATAGAACTAACTAGACACAGTCCTCTCGCCAGATTCTCTCACCAGCTGCGTGTTCTTGTTCATTCGCTACACCTCTAATTTCTTTTGGTTTTTTTTTAATATCCCAGGAACTATACATGTGTGGAGGCATGAGGAAACACTCGACTTCAGATTCAAGAAAACCCAAGGATTTTTTTCTTTCCAGCGAGTCTTGATTTGAGTCTTGATTTGAGTCAAATGCACATAGGGTGGCTTCTGTAAGCTAACCAAAAATAGACAAATACTCGACAACCTTGCACGCACGCACATGCACCCACGCACGCACATGTACCCACGCACGCACATGAGCGCATGCGCGTCTCTTAGATTACAGCTAACTTACGAGTACAAATTTAATAATAAACGTCTGTTTTTTTCAATCACTCTGTTTCACTTTTTTAATTATTATTTTAACTTAAAAAATCAATGCTACGTGAGACGCTGAACAAGAGAGTGTTCCTTAAAATTTTCAGAAATGGGACACAAGGTGTCCCGCTCCGCGCTCTGGACCCCAGGGTCGAGGGTCTAGGAATTATACAGCGAAGCAAGGAAAACTAGAGAACCCGACCCTAAGACTTTTACAACTGTTGTTGTTCACTTTTTTGGCGCATGGGGGAATCATCAAAACATAAAACGTGCGCACAAAAAAAGTTAACAAACCAGGTCTTTTGAGAGCCGAATTCCGCGTTAACCCATAAAGTTCCATAGACAAAACTTCTCCTTGCAACATCGATACAATATCAAACAGACGAGTGATGAGAATAAATAAAAATGTCAATTGGAGGATTATTAGTTGAAGCAATGCCAGATTCTCAGCACGAACTTCGCAAGAATTGTATAGCAGACAGTAAAGAGAATTAGTAATGAGATCATGGAAGTGAAAAGGGTTGAAAAAATTTACCACGTTACCACTTACAAGTGAAGTTGCCATCTTTCCTGTTATGGACATTTCTGATTCTTTCCTCGTTACATGTTTTTTTCAAGTTTTTTAGACCTGAATTTCCCAGCATTTAATCACATTCCAATCATGCAAATTGACCAGTAGAAATTTTACCTTAATTTATTCAGCAACTGTAACCAACGCACCAGCAATAAACTTAAGAGTACACTGAATTTTTGACGACTCGACCGAACTCTTTCATTTACACGCCATTTCCAGTGGTTTCTAAGTAAAGTATGACGAACATATAATACATCAAGAACGGAACGACTAATTACAAGATTGGAAATAACATAGGCAATATAAATAACATAAGGGATACGGGACACTCAACGGAAGAGCAATTTACCTGACTATTTTGGAATACGGCTGCATAAGAACGTACTTGTGATTACCTTTTAACTCGAGCTCACACCTTTCTTATTTGCATGATCTGCGCAAAAGTCAATGAATAGCCGCGCGCACTGTTCATGTGAACATATAAACAACAGATTGTGCTCAGTCAGGGTGCCCCAAAATTACCTGCGGCACCGTGGTTTTCGATTTTGCATTTTGCCAACCAGCCATCTTTATTGACTTTGTAGCCACATTTGTCTTAGCGCGCTCAGTTTTCTTCAACCATCAGAAGTAAACGAATTGATACAAAACACAATGAAACGAAGTGCAAACTATGAGTAGTCTTTCCACGTCGGCGAAAGCCATTGGGCGAGTCAAAAAAAAAAATTCAGGGAAAAAAATTGATGTTAGCGTACAGCGCGGAGCGTTGGGAGTTCTCTGAGTTCTGTGTAATTATTATCTTATTTTTATTTTTTCACTGATTGTTTTTGACTTGTGCAGCGGACTTTGCCGAAAAGGAGAGACTGCTCATTGTCTAAACGAGGCGAAGTAAAGCGATAAAAGACGAATAAGACTGGATGACACGCTGCAACTACACTCGATTTCAACAGACGTAGAAAAGACTCCTGAAAAAATAACTTACCATCCCAACATATGCAAAATACAAACTAACATACGAAGCAAAGGAAGCACACGACCAATTAACAAAAGCTACAAGACCTAAAACTAAGCAAAAAAACCAAAATCACGAACAAAGACAATTATGCTATCATGGCGCCTACAGACTATGAGAGTCACAACAGTTTACAATTGCCTTTTATTTGACTCGAATGAGACGCCGTAAAGATGTAAAAAAAAATTCATTTCATAGGAAAGTTGACAGGTAGTCAAACAATGTTTTTAAATAAAGGGTGAAACGTCATACCACTGACCACTCTGTTTAAAATAGCCTTTCGGATAACAGGTGATTAGTGAATAAGTCATCGCGAGAGGTACCCTCTAAGGAAAATGCATTTAATTGCTGTATCACTGAATTAACGGTATGTTCATTGGCCAAAAATCACGTGGTAAGGAAAAGAAGTTGACACCAGTTCGGCAAACTTGCAGAAAAGGGAGAAGCTTCATGAGGTAAGATCGTTTACTATCTTTTTCGTGTTTTTAAGAATAATTTCAGTGACTTGTTTACACAGTTAAGCTAGATCGAAAAGACCGTGCGAATTTTCGCTGAAAATTAATGCCAGAGAGCTCTGGATCCACTACTTAAACAAGAAGAAACACAATCTGTTTATCTAATATCTGACCCAAATACATGTTCTCAAAGAGAAATATAGCAGAGAATTTGGCGGGACATTTCCCTCTTGATGTCAAGACTTCAAATGCAAACATTTGGATTTTGCTTGTGCTGTTGTTGAGATTTACTTAAAGTAGAGAAATATTCTGAAGGAAAGTAAATTTAAATTTCTTTTTTCAAATCTTGAACCTCTACCATATGTTAACATCTTTTACTTAAATTCTGACTTGAAACCAATATCTATCAACTTCTCCTGCAGTTTTCACAAATAACAGATTAGTTTGTCAGAATATAATTGCAGTTGGCTCTTTTCTTTCAATTCCATTTCCAGCTTTATTGTTTTGTTTCAACTGAAAGCTCCCAGTAATGCATGCAGGGCGAAAATAAAGAGGGAAAATTATTATTCTTTTTCAAAAAATTTCAAACCACTAGTATCAGTCGTTACCGAATGATGAAAAAAACAAATGAAAATTCTTATTTATCCCAATTTATGACCAGATACTCTAAAGCATGCACGAAAATGAAATGTACTGTCTGTTATAGTTTTTTACTCACTTTATCTTACAACTTTCCGGTTAAACCTGCAAGGCTATTTTAATGAAATTTCTTTGAATTGAGAGCATTTTTCCACAAAACAGGAAAGATCGGGAGAGCAAGGAAATTCCGTGGGAACATTTGAGCGGATATTTCTTGGAAACAGGGAAAGTATTGTCCTCCTGGCATTTGGGAGCGTATGGAATTGTTTCCTTATTTCAGATAATTGTTCTTCTGACCAAAAAGGGGCAACTCTCTCTATTATTTAGCTATGAACTTAGGTAGCAAGCGTCCGGCTCTAAACGGCAGAATTGTTTTTAATCCTTATTAGTTGCAGTATAATTTTTTTGTTTGTTTTTTTTTGTGTTTTTGCAGGAAACCCTGGCTGAGAATTACTATGATCTAGAATTTCTGTGATTATGCTAAAATTACCCGTTTGCGCCATGAAGCTGTTGGTTTTGTTTTTGATCGCTTTTACATGGAGTGAAGAATACGGATGTTTAGCGAGTAGTAAGAGAAACCTCATGTTGTTTGTCATCGCTGAGTATCTGAGTTTATAATGTGGCTAAATCTTATAAGGTTATTTGAGTCGTTTGACACTTTTAATGGCAGGAGACCCCAAGTTAAAATCTTAAAATTGTAAAAAAGGGGAAAATGCTGGAGGAGAAAGAGATTTAGCGCGCAGGCGAGTGAAAGAGCGAGCGACAGAACGACGATCTACACTCGTGCGTTTCCATTTCCACGCACCGTTAATAACTGCTCGCACGAGACAAGGGGAGCGCCATGCACTACAGTTTAGAATCTCCCTTCATTGGCAGTTAATTTTCAATCAATTGTCCTCCCCCCCTCCCCCCCCCTTACCCCCTTCAAAAATCTGTCAGTAACAACTGATCCACCCTCCGTCCCTCCTGAAAACCATATGACCCCTCAAATCCTCCGACTTCCCCCCCCCCCTCGCCCCTCCCGACTGGTCCCTTATTTAGTCGTTTATCTTTTATTTATAGTTTCATATAACTAATTGTCTCTTTAGAAGATTGCAGGCTACGATGTGCTCTGGTAACTGATGAATGGTTTTCTTACTTGGGAAATAAATCACTTTCTTGCCAATACGTTCAACAATCCACTGAAATAATGGAGTGTTCTATCATGGCTCCCGATATTCTGTAAGAATGATTATAAAAAGAATCCTTTTACTTTTGTAAAGTATTCCTGAAAAATAACAGGTGGAGGGGTGAGTAAATTTTGCGGGAGGTGGGTTGTGCTATCGTACCCTTTACTCCTTCACCCACCCCTCCCCCAAAAAAAATTAGATAAGGGTTTTTTTAATTTGAGCAACTTACTGACCAAAAATCTCAGGAAAAAAAAGTTTCATTGACCTATTTTGGTTCGGTTAAGCACAAAATCCCATTCTAAGCTTGTTTTTATTTCTCTATAGGCACGTGACTAAAAGTAATTTGAAAAACCCTTCTATTGCCATGTTCAGTGCTTTCACGAATTTAGAGCATCTGTAAGTTAACTGCATCGGAAACTATTCCCTAAGTTTACATTTACAATATTATAAGACTATCTGCCTGTTGGTCTGTCAGTCTGACGGTCTGTCAGTCTGACGGTCTGTCAGTCTGACGGTCTGTCAGTCTGACGGTCTGTCAGTCTGTCGACCTGTCTGTCTGCCAGATAGCCAGTCATTCAAGCAGTCAGACGGTCGTATTTGTTTGTCTATATCTATCCCATGTTCGTCCGTATCTTTTCCTCTTTCTTTTCGTCTGTGGATCCGCCGGTTCTTCTCTCCTTCCGCTTAAATGTCCACCTTAACAGCACTCATATTTCGAAACAAAATTCCTGAGAAATTTTCATGTTCTTTACTTTGATCATTCGATTCCTTGCAGTTTTTTCGTGTCAAGCAGAGTCCAAACCCTGAACGTGGTTTTATTTCGTTCTCAGACGAAACTTCTACAACTGTGAGTTGAATTAATTTTGAAAGATCTCGAACGCATGTGAATGGCAGAGTTCCTTCAATCTGCATCTTGCACACGATAGGTTTTTTTAATTCTGCTGCAGTCATGTCTCTTCACCAAATATGGTCCACATCCATTGAATAAGAGTGACTGCCCCTAAACCAACTGTGGCAAGGCCCGATGCCCTTTAGTGTTCTAGAACCTTAGATGCTAACGAGTAAAGTTTGCTTGACAACAGAACGCGTGTTAGCAGAGGTAACTAAAGCGAAATAAGAGACGTAGTGTCCACTCTTGGGAACCAAGAAAAGAAGAAAAAGTACCACGCGAACAGCGCACACCTTTTCTATTGATATTTTTTTGTGTATGAAAACAGGGTGGATATCTGGAGCCTTCTTTCAGCTCCGCAACAGTTGGCGCAATTCATTTCCATTTAAGGTGACCCGGAATATGAGCTGATAACCGGAGTTGAGTGAACTGATCAAAACACTAGAGATGCAATATTCGGAGTCATAAATAAATTTCAATTATTCACTGATATCATTTTGTGCATGATTCAATTTTATCGATCTTTAAGGGACTTGTCTTCGAACGCCATTAACGATGTACCATTGGGAATATTTTCAAGCCTTACTAAGCTTGAAAGTCTGTGAGTAATATCTAATCTATACTTTCTGATTGCATTGAGTCAAGAGTAGTTGGAACATTTACAACCGCTTGCTAATAAGCTATCTTAATTGACAGGGATGAAAGAAACTGTTGAGACACGAAAAGAGTTCGAGTCCCACAAGAATTACCATAGGCACGAACATAATCATCACTGTATTGTTTTGGTAACCAAAATCTCATTCACACTACAAAAACATGTTTAGTTAAACCAGTTTTAACTTAATGAAAATCGGAAAAAGAGAACTGAAAACTGAATTTTCCATAGGTTGCTAGTGGTCACTAACTTGTATTTTCAAATTGCTAAATTTTAAGTCGACAAGCATTGGTTTGAGCATGCAGCTTCTATGCAGAAAACAATTTTAACCGTGTTCAACAAAACAGTCTTTAAACATGTATGAGCTTTGGTGTGATTGCGGTACAAAATGGCCGCCAGATACCAAAAAAAAAAATCACACCTTTGGGATTTTAATATTTAAAGATATAATGGCAAATATTAAATTTGAATTTAAATAGTCTCTCTCGGTCATGTGATATTTCTGTGGGTCGATAATGTTCCTCAAGGTGATCGGACTTATTATCGTATTTTTTGTCAGCTACACCACCTCCCAAGGAGTTTGAGTTTGACTTAGGGGGGTGGAGATAGGAAGGAGCATTTGTAATGGGAAAGACGGACTACTTGATCATATAACCATCCCATGCGGGTATTGAACAATTAATGCTCTCAGTTACTTCAAAACACGGAAATCAGGATAAACTTTGGCTTTGTAAGCCAATACGTTCGAGAAAAATACCAATTAATATTCAGCTTGTAGCATAGTGAACGTTGCCTTGACTTCTTTCCGTTTTCAGAAATCTCAGCTCAAACAGGATTGAAGAACTCGATAAGGATATTTTTTCCAATCTTATAAACTTATACTACCTGTAAGTGGGACAAACTAAAAGATCCACACCTTATTCTCACATGGCAAAATCTATGGAAATTCAGAAAACTTTGTAAGCCTCAGAGCCATGTGTCAGCTGGCGACCAATTTTACCGAGCATGCGCTCTTTCTCTTAATATCTTAATTTTGGTTTCACGACACTTCACGGTAAACTTATTTTCTCGTAGCAGGTGGAAATTGGAGTTCAAAAGGGAGGGCCTGACAGAGGAGAGTTTATTCCTATTTATTCCCAATTTTTACATCTTAATTTTCCTACTCTGAAATGAATGATGTTCTTAAGTCAGTATTGATTACTTTTTCAGATCCTTGTCCCATAACAGAATGATGGACTTTCAAGATCGCTTGTTTGAAAAACTGGGAAAACTCAAATACCTGTATGTTACGCGCACACATGAAGTAATACAATGTTTCAGAATATTACGAGACATGCCAGGGGCAGTTTATCGGCTAGCGCCCTGGACCTTAAATGGAGAGGTCTGGGTTCGAGACATTTTACCTTCACAGTGCCTCCACCCAGGTGTAGGGATAGGTTCTAATGAACCATCAGAGAAGCCTGATGAAAAAGCTTGAGGGCAAACTGTTACATCCACATAAACCAGGAAAAATTCCAGCACGTTGGATAACCTTTCTAGATCCTTTTTAGGCTTGTACTATTTCATGTTGCAAGATAACTGTATCAAACATCAAGTTTGTTTCACAGTTTGGAAATTTTTCTTCAGCATCGAGCGCTCTTATTGGTTACCTTGAGGTCATAGCGAGCCGCAACACTCTTGGAAATGTAATATCCCGACAGGCGTAAAAACCCACTGGACCAGAAATAGAATTAGCTAAACCCATCTTTATATCAGAGAAAAAAGGTGCAATTTATTGTTAATTCTTGCAGAGATCTTTCATACAATCGTGTCAGTTACCTAGATGACGACCTGTTCAGTGATAAGTTAACAAGCCTTGAATTTCTGTGAGTAAAAATACAACAGATATTCATTTCTCCCTTAATCAGCCATTTAACAGGTCAGGGGGATGGGGTTATTCCCGTTTCTTTACTGTCATTTCGTGTTCACGTATCTTTTTCAATATAGTTCCTCAAAGCTGTAGGGGAAGAAATGTTGGAAGGGAGAGCCTGGGGACTAAAGAGACCAGACAGTCAATTTTGACTAGTTAGAAATGTACTCATAATTTTTTTAATTATTTCTTTAGACTGCGTTTCCCTCGTGTTATTTCCACCATCAACCCACCCCCCTTCTCTCTCTCTCTCTCTTCCCCTCTCTCTCCCCCCCTCTCTCTCCTTCTCACTCTCTCTTCGTCACCCAACCGTTTTTTGCACTTTGATTACCTCACTATTGATTCCGAATCAAGATCCGACTTTTCTTCCCGAAGCCTCCCGAAAACTACTCAACGAACACAACCCGCTTTCCTTTTAACAATATTTCTTACTAGAAGAGAATCAACAATCTCATGAACATTAATGTGACAAAATACTTCAAAATTATAGATTTCTGCAGCATAACAATCTGCAAGCAATAACAGGAAAGACTTTTACGGATGTCCCCACTTTAAGATACCTGTGAGTTGAAACATTAAGGTAGATCTGCAAGTCACAGAAAATGTCCTAAAACTTTGTGCCGTTGCTACTTTGATTCAAGCCAATATAATTAAGCGAAGTTTATGACAAAATTCTAAAATGCGCACACTTTCACTTTAAAGCTGAATGTGCACTTAATAACTGATCAAATTCCTGCATTCAGCTGCAGATGACATATCAAATATGTGCATGGTCCGCGATTGAATTATTGTCCAAAAGACAGACGAGGAACAAACCAAAAGAGGGTAACTGGGAAATTTAAAAACAATCTCTGGTCAGAACAGGGCGTTAGTACTTCCGATAAGCCAGAAAGTTTCAATATTTCGACCCGACATTAAGAATGTACGTATAATTCAGGGACAAACAGAATAATGAAGTGCTTAGGTAAACATTTTCAATTTAACGAATTCACCAAACGCTCGCGCGCTTCTTTACTTCCAATCCTAGTCTGCTGAGTAACAACAACATAACTGTGATTCCTGAAGGAGCCTTCAAGAGGAATCTTAAACTCGAGATGTTGTGAGTTTCTTACTCTAATTACATAGTTGATTTAAAATGGTGTTCTAGAACAGATTGCACTCGAAGCTTTTCTGGATTAAGTTGGAACTTTCCTTCTTCAGAGGAACGTTTCTAGAACTTTCCCAGCAATTGACAACTTCATTTGTGTATTGGCGTTTCTGCTGCATAAGCCAGAGAGGCCTGTTAGAATTATGACCTCTTTATGCGACAAAATGGCATAAACAGAATGGTTTTATCTGAAAAACCAGCCGTCTAAGTTATAGTCGAAAAAATTGTTTATTTCGTCATGTTTCTGTTGTGAATTATTTTCCTCAGAGTGTTGAATGATAATGAAATTGAAAAACTCGAGAGACACGCCTTTGGTTTTGACGAGAATGAGCAGACGCCCGATGGAGTCATCATGTGAGTGAGCTTCCCCGCGGGGAGACATAAGTTATCTAAAGAGTATGTTTTATATTAACTTGCCGCCCCTCAGGAGAATAAATACGTTATTTTGCCTACATTATTGGCGCATGCAGCCCTGGAGGAAAAAACGGGGGGTTACATTCGCCTGCCCCATGGGGGTGTGCTGCTCCTGATGGCGACTCACGGGTTATACATGCATGCTATAAAGGGATGTGCTGCCCCCGAGAGGAATGCGTGAGTTACACCTGTACGTATACATACTTTATATACAGCCCTTAATGGGAACACTTGCCTTTCCCTAGGGAAATACAGCCCCCGAGGGAGATTCATGGATTATACTTTTATGCTAGGTAGGAATAAGTAGCCCCCAAAAAGGATATATGAGTTGTCTTTTCATGCTTCATAGAGATAAGCAGCACTCGAGGAGGGATACAGGGTTAATGTTCGCCTACCCGATAGGTATGTGCAGCCCCCGAGAGGGATATATGGGTTACATTATCCGGCTAGATAGGGATGAGCAGTCTCCAAAGAGGATACAGTACTTTCAAATGGGTAGAATTTTTTTATCATGGCAGGAAAAAAGCACTTCTAGTTTTACAGTAATAAAGACAACGTGCTTGCAACGACGCAACTTGATTGTAAGACTAAAGAGTAAAACCAGCAAAACGGACAGTATTTTTCTTGACCTCTTTCTTCAGATACATGATCCGGACAAATGTACCAGAAATGAATCTCGAATCCTTTTATGGCATCGGATCTGACGATTTTCATGAACTGTAATTTTCAAAGTTAAATGTTTTAAGTAATTCCAAAATTTACTGGGTTGCTTAATCACGCCGTAATATGATCACTTTAGAAATCTGTACCCTCTTTTCCAATCAGAGGAAACTATATAACAAATCGCGACCAGGAGAGTTTTTTTCTGCGCGTTAAAACCGGGCAGACTCTTGAAAGCTTCCTCTGATCTTTCCGCTGTTTGTCTTGATTGGTGATAGTCATTAATTTGGTTCTGGATTTATCGCACTCAATTGAAATTAAAATTAGGGTTTGCAAATGTAACTGATTCAGCTAAAAAGTAAGTTACTGAACGATAGATCAAAGTTTCCCGCAATAGCTTTACATTTTTGAAATGTTGAACTGAACACGATTTAAGTATTGTTAAGAATACAGCCCGTGTGGGCACAGGCCTCCACCTCGAAATTATGTTGTTGTCAAGACCTTACTATTTCGCAATTCTGTTTTATGCAACGTTTTATTTCTTTTCAGGACAATGAATGACGAGCTCATTGGAATAGTAAGGTTCTACACGAAAAAGGAAAAAACTCTTTGCAGAATTTATCTGTCAGTACACAAAAAAAATTCCTTCGTTTTCCCTGAAAACCACGTGATCCCCAACATTCTCCAACGCCATCCCCCTCTCCCCCCCCCCCCCCCCCCCAGATAAATATTGACTTGTCTCTGACGAAACAACAAACCAGGTGCTGAAAATAACAACAAGTAAACGTTCAACCTCTTTGCCGGACGAAGACTAGAAGTATCGCAATTGAAACGTCGCCATTAATACACGATTGATTAGCCTGACTCTTGCATCGTGAAACAAATGATTACACATTCCTTTATCTATAAACAGCAATATTTTTTATAACAAAGCAGGTTTCTTTGTAGGAATCCTAATGCATCGAACGTGGAAATGGTCAGCGTATCAGGGAAGATTTATGAAAGAGCGAGACTGGATCTTTTGATCAGTTTCATGAACCTGGGTTTTGAACAAGTGGAGCATTATTATGATGCAGAGAATATGACCCATCACTATAAACTACTTCCCTGCCCAGAGGGGACTTATTCACTTAAAGGCAAAGGATGCAAAAAGTGTCCACCAGGTAGTTTATTGCCCTTACGTTGTAACAATTGATAAAGTAGACTAGTGTATTCTAAAACAGAGGATAGCGTTAAAGGCACGCTCTGATTGGCTACCAAACTCTGAATCTTCTTTGCTATTTACCTCCACGCCACTCGCGCGGGATTTGCGCCCGAAAATATTGTAATTGTTGCAGGAATAAATTAGTTACAATCATCTTTCTTGATGTATCATCTCGCTGTTTTAGTCTATACTTAAAAAAACATGCACCTCCACTTCGGCGAATACCTGTTAAATATTTTGATATCATGAAAATTAAATTTAAAACTTTTATCTCCTTTAATTTACTCTGGATATTTAATCCACTGCCCTCAAGAGTTTATCTGACTTCATCTGAACTAAGCCTAAGTGGAGGCATCGACGGCTTTCGTCAGTGTTCTTTTTACAAGCTTCTTATTACTCCTACGGAGCAGAGAATCAGGAGAAATAAGTCTGTATGACTACTTTTCACGGCTTTCTTTCGTAGGGGGTTTTCTTTCTGACAGTGCTGGCTATGTTGAGGACCAGTGTCTTACCTGTCCACGTGGCGCGTACGTGAAGTTGGACATCTATCCAGGAACGCGCTATAAACATTGTAGGGCATGTCCTCGAGGTTAGTAATTCAAAACTCAACAATTGTTCAGCAGGGGTTATCTAGCTTAGAGAAGGAATACCCATTAGTACAGGCCTTGCTACATATGTTGAAATCCCTCTAAACATAATTTTAGACCAAGCAGAGTTTTTCTACTTCTACAATATTGGGCTTCCTGAATTCCAGTTCAAGCTTGGATCTCTGCACATGAATCACTTCAGAGATGCACCACTGCTAAGAAATCCTTATTTATCTACTTCTGTTACCCTATCAGGAACAAACACAGATAGAATGGCCGGAAAGATCGCTTGCCATTGCTTGGATGGATTCCATCGGACCGATATCTTTGGCAAATGTATAGAGTGCGAGAGAGGCGGTAAACACGAGGGCCTAGAATGCAAGACTGACTTTTTGAATCTGAAACCTGGTTATTGGTGGGAATGGCAGAACGAAACACACAGGGAACGATACAGAAATTTCTCCACAAATCTCATAAATCCTCAAGAATCCTTCGATAACTCGTTCAGGGATTTCAACTATCCTATGCCGAAGGCAACAAAATGTCCAAGGGAGGAGTCTTGCCAAGGGGGGGTGAATGCCATTGACAATCCTTGCAAGCCTGGTTATGAGGGTCCCGTCTGTGGCATTTGTCAGTTTGGATACTACAAACAGTTGCAGGTTTGCAGCAAATGCCCAACTAAAAAGTCAATGGCAATACAGTTAGGAATGTTGGTCGGATTCTTTCTGTTCATTGTTGCCATTTTGGTTTGGTACAGCAGGAAGAAGACGAAAAAAGCTCGAGGACGCCCTTTGATTGACATCATCTTCGCCAGACTTAAAATCATAATCGGATTTTACCAGGTTACCTATGGTTTACTCGAAGCTTTCTCGTTCGTCAAATGGCCAAATGTCCTTGACGATATCGCCCAGTATTCAGAATTACTACAGCTGAATTTTCTGCAGATTGCTCCTCTCCATTGTCTGTTCTCGAGTCTCCAGGTGGACGCATTTGGTAGTCTGTACGCTAGCATGGGATTGAATGCTTGTGCTATCGCCTTCTTTGCATTCATTCTCGGTGTGCGTTATTTGATGGTCACCTTAAGTAACAGCCTGACCCAGATGGAAAAAGCCAAGCGTATTTCACACGCCAAAGAACTCGTCTACAGGAATTTGTTCTTCTTCCTCTTCGTGACGTATCTGAGCACGTGTTCTAAAACGGCCAATGTCCTGCCACTCGCCTGCCGACGACTTTGCCGTGACAAAGAAGGGATATTATGTGACGACTACCTCAAAGCTGACTACGGCATCCGCTGTCACGGAACAAAGTACCACTTACAGCTGATCGGGGCCTACTTAAATATCCTTTACATAATCGCTCTCCCCGCCTTCTCCATCACTGTGCTTTGGAGAGAGCGGGCGCTGATTATAGCCCAGAAGGAAGAAAAGAGATACCAGGAGACCCTTCCTAATAAAGAGATCGTCACCGGATTGCGTTTTCTTTATGAAAATTACGACACACCGTCTTGGTATTGGGAAGTAATTGAGATGGCTCGCAAGATCACACTCACTTCCGGTCTGATTCTGATTGGACAAGAGAGCAGGGCTTATGTGGGTGTTACGTGTGTTCTGGCAGGCCTGTATGGTATGACGTTTGCCTACATTGCTCCCATTCAAGACTACTTCGAGAACAAGCTGATGGTCACAGCTCTCTCAGTCACGTTCATAAACCTCGGAATTGGCGCCGTGAGCAGAATCCCATTAGAGAACAGGGAGCCTTTCAAAGATCCACTCATGGATACAAACATATTCAAGATAACCGTTCTAGGAGCGAATACTTTGGTGGTTGGACAGCTTATCTGTAAGATGTCACTTCGGGGGTTGGGGGCACTAATCGTTGGGATGATTTTTAAGTACATTAGATTGAAGCCCAGTACCCTGCTAATTAGCAATTGAAATGATATAGTTTACCGTGGTACTTGAACTTAATTAGTCAGCCGGGTAATTTAGGACGGCGAACGCAGCAGAGGAAACGCAGATGTGAAAGAGCGTCAAGTGAGCGTGATGCTTTGCCGGTCACACTCACTCAACCACTTAAGAGGAATGAAGGTTTTGCCATGAGAAAATTTTGAGCAGAACGCGAAAAGAAAATTAATAAACAGTATAGCCTTTCACACTAAAGAATAACAAAGAGACCTTGGAAATATCGTGTTAGATATCAGTGACGAGGCCATACCTCACGGTCTCGTGAGTGAAAACTCAGACAATTAGAGACCCTATTCTACCTTCAAGTGTCTATCATTTACATTGCATTATTTTTCACTACAATTGTTGTACATATTAAATCCATCCTGTTATTTTTAATTGTAACTCAGATGTTCTGTGAGAAGCAATTTAATCAAGCACAAATCACCTCCCTATCAAGGCAGCAAGGCGTCGTTTAGAAGTAACTGAGAATTTGGAGGACTATATCAACAGATTTTTTTTCTGTTTTATTCTTACAGGGGAATACTTTTCGTACGTCTTACGATTTTTGTTGAATTGGATCAAGAATCCGCACTTTTCGTTCACTTGTTTCCAGTCTCTGCTCCTCCCGGTGAATGACTTGGGAGAGGACGATGAAGAGTTGGACGACGAGGGGTATCATTTTGAAGACGGCAAGATGGAGATAGTATCCATCCACCCAGACCCCACGCAAAATAACGACAAAATACTCAACTCCACAGGGGAGGAAAACAAAGCGTCTTTCTCTAATCCTATATATGAAGAAATGAAAGATGACCCCTATGCCATCATCCCCGTTCCTTTGGACATGAACCGCAAAAAACCCCGAAACATGCCTTCTACAGTCAGATTTAAAGATGAAGTTGCCATTTACGATGAATTGAAAGAGCAAGAACCTCGTTATGTCAATTACTCAGCGCACGGACATTTCACCATTGATGTCATCCCCGAGGAAGATGAAAATGAAGGGAAAGAGGAGATCAAAGGATCCGAAATCCAGGATAGATCCCAAGAGAGCAAAGAGCTAAACGAGCAGGAGGAAGCGAAAGAAGAGGAGGAGGAAGAGGAAGAGGAAGAGGAAATAGTGGAGATGTGCGACCAAGAGGTACAGACAGACTTGACAACTCTTGAGATGGATGAGGAGACCATATATGAGCTTTTCGGCGAGCCTCAAGATGAATCTCTGTAGGTATCAACCCAAGCCCGATGACGGGTTTAGAAAGTAAAAACAATCGATTCCTCTACGCCAATCAGTCTAAAGCGCACAATGCAAACTACCAAAGGTACTAGGGGCTCGCGTGTCTCGCACGCTTGAATCTACTTTCTCCGCCGTGCTTTATACGTGCGCGTTCTTCGCAGCTTGGGGAAAGGAAACGATTTTCATGGGGGTATATTATGAGTACAGCCTCTTTTGGTAAGTTGTATTCACTGTAATCATTTACTGTCTACATTTTCTCTTTCAGAAATATAGGTTTATTAAGAAACTAATACAAACCTCGTCTGCGTATCTCACAATTATATAATCTTTTCGCTTTTAATCATAGGTTTGCTGGGTTGCCAGAAGAGCTCCTTTCCGATAAGAAAGGCTCCATCGACCAGCAGAACGAAGCAGAGGCGGACCTGGAAACAGAACCTACTCTGGAAGCAGAGGATCAAGACACTTGTCCTAGCGACGAAGAGAATGAATTGGCGTTGGAATCGGAAATAGGGGAAGAGAACAAGGCGTTCTCTAGCGACTGGTCCATCAGCCTCGACAGCGAGGAGGTATCGGTACTGGAAACCTCCCAGTCTGCACCGGAGCCGAAAGTAGTCGGGCGGGAGAACAAGGCGTTCGCGAGCGCCTGGTCCGTCAACCAAAACAACGAAGAGGCAATGGCGTTGGAAGTGGAATCTGCACCACGGTCGGAGCTAGGGAAGGAAAACGATACGTTCTCAAGCGCTCTGTAGGAATTTTCCCCGCCATAGAAGCGTATCATTTAGCAGAATGTGAAGGCAGCTTTTCTTGACTTTTTTAGGTGTTGAAACATTTACCAAGTTTATCGCTTCTCAAATCATGAGCGTTGTTCTAGTTGAGCTTTTTGAAGGTTAGAATCGTTTGCTAAATTTGCTTAGCCATTGCATGTGTCAGGTAATTTTCTGGCGGTTGTATACTTTTATGCCCACATTAAGAGCTGATAGATAGCTAGATACTGAATCAGGAAAACAAAACAGTGTTATTTAAGGAATGGTGCTCTTCCTTGCTTCTCTCAGTCTCCTCTTGAAGGCGAAGCTTCATGCATGTCCAATGATTCTCTACGAAAATGAGTTTTATTTCGTGGGAGTCAAATCTCGTTTTAGCCCTCAGAGATATTCGTTGCACGAAACTAAAGTTAGTTCGTAAATGGCCAACAGATGAAAAAGATGTAATCTCGGGTTTATTTGAGATAAAGCCTTTTCTTTGATTGGACAAAAAACTTCAAAGGTCTCTACATGATTGATACACCGATTAACCGAAATAACACTCGATTGTGTTCCTGTTTCATAATATAAATGCATTTTATCTAACAATTTTATAAGAATTCAAGTTCAGTTCATTAATTCACTAAACCCAGCTAAGCAATGAAAAGGAGGAAAATTTGTATCTTCTAACTTGATTGCCAATGAAACGTTTATCATGAATATTATCATTACTATAAATTTCATAATTCTGATTACATTTATTCCTATTATTATTATTATTATTATCATTATTATTGCCATTATTTCTATATCACTGCTATTATTTTTTATTATTTGGTAATTGGAGGAAATGTTTGTTAACCATTAGCGAGAATTTCAAATGCTAACCCACTTTTTAAGTTGTACGATATTTACTGTCAGCGGTGTGACCTTCCCTCGTGCACTATTTCTTAGGCTAGCTTTACTTTCATATTCGCCATAAGATACCAATGTTGGATACAAACAAAAGGAAGAGCCAGGTCTTTTTATGATGTACTTAGGAAGTAGCTGGGTTTTTAAACAATATGTAGGCACAAGAGAATACTCTCTCGGTAAGCATAATTACTTAATTATTTGCATCGTTTTAGAGGTGGCTCTCTTATGCAAGCACCAAAATCGTTTGCAGACTCACAAGGATCTCATAGCCTTACATCAGTAGTTTAAAGAGTTGTCTTGTTTTGTTTTTTACTTCCATTTATCCACGCGAATGGAAAACAACATTTTCTCTCAGTAATTATAAAATCTGGGACATTCACTGTTTAGTTTTCCTCAGTCAGCTATGCAGACATCATAACATTTTCATTTTGACATGTTTGAGACAGTTAAAGCATTTGGTAACTGCAAAACATAAGAGAGCTATCTAAAATACTATTTATCACTCGTTTATCTAGGAGGTTGATATTTCAAAGAACTAGATAAAGATACTAAAATTGGTCGTTCCTTAGAGTTCTGCCTGCAGTTACAAAATTTTGTAGACACTTAAATAGTTTGTGTAATTTTGGTAAAACGCTGAGGCAGGAATAAAACTCGAGCAAGGAATCGCGAGACGAGTGTGCGAGGCCTGTTTTAATGGCCCACACGTGAACGTGAGCCGAGCATGAGACCCATAGTCGACTGAGAAGTAACCAATCACAGCTGACTTACACTAATTCGGTCCTACAACCAATAATACTGCGGAAAAGACGAACAATCGGCTCTCATGAACCAGACCTATGGCCCTTCAAAAACAAAATGATCCTCACTTGATGCTGTCGAAAAGTCAGAGACACTGTCATAGTTAATAGTCCCGGGTTCAAATAAGTTATTTTTTTATGATTGATAAGTTGTTGTTATTTTGAAAAAAGTAGTTTCAATCGATCTACCTCAAATCCCACCGAATTAATACAACTCTTTTCCCTTTCGAGGCCCTTCGTTTTAAAATTGACAAAGTTTCGTTTATGAGTATCATCGTTTATCAATGTTATCAATCTATCAATCGATTATCGACTTCACGGCTTTCCCAGCTGAACTACCCCAGTCTCCTCTCGATTCTCGTTCAACGAGAAAAACATGGCGGACGCCACGGCAACTCACGAAGGTCCAGACGCAGCTAAAGATACATCTACTCCCCTGAATAACGGATCAGAGGGAACATTTAATGGAAGAATTACATCCACCAGTCGCCCGTTCAGTTCTCAAGAGCCGTGGAATATGCTTTTTTACTGGATGTCAGCTCAATATTATCAACAATATTACTATCAGCTGTGTTCCTACATGTACTATTGGCAAACGCTAGCATCGCATCCAATGTACCAAGGAGCTTTTCAAACCCAAAGTGTCGATCCACAGACGAGTTTAAATCAACAGGGATCACAGGCTATTTTTGGTGGACGACAACCTCAAAATATTCAACAAAACCGTACAGCCCCTTGGTTAAATTTCCAAGCTAGACAACCGGCAGTTAGAACAGGTGGGTTTCGTATCACACTAAAACTTTAAATTGGTCACAAAATGCCGCATTTTATTTGTAAGAATCGAAAATGCAGATGATTTAGTGTATAAGACGGGCTTCAGTGCGGTATTTTATGAATCAGCTTTGTTTGTTGTTATGCGATTATTCGTCTAATTGTACATGTACCCTACTCATTAAAATAACTTTCTTTTTCACTTACTTTTTTTTACAAGTACTGTTAGCTTCCTGACAATCCTTTAGCAGATAGTTACATTGTAATGAACATGTTTCTAGGTACATTATTTGTTTTTAAATGATAGATATAATCTGAAAAGAAGCAAAAGGTAAGTTAATATAAGTTAGATACAGATTTAGAACTAAGGAAATAATTTTGAGGGAAGAGAAGAACAAGATGGCTGAGCTTAACTCTAACTCCCAAGATCTCATTATTAATTCTCCTTACTGTCTGCCAAATGATTCTCATTATGTTAGTTTGGAGAATTTCATATCAGATCAATTAGTGATCCAATAATTGATATTTTTCTTTATTCTTATCACTTGTCTGCATGATATTGTATAGATATAGTAAGGGGAAATTCTGTGTTGGTCATTCATGGGAGTTACAGGGTTAACTCAGTCACGTTTTCATCAGTGGAAGCCATAGTGGCCTTACCATCAGTGTGCTGAACACTGGGTTGAGACATCTGGGTTCCAGGCTTGGCCAGGTCATTGTGATGTGTTGTGTTCTTGGGCACAACAATTCACTCTCCCCCCACCCTTTTTTTTCTTTGCTGGTGGGGTGGGGGAGGGGGAAACTTGAGATATCCTGGTTTTCCATCTAAGAGGAGTATTGAAGTACTCCTAGTGCTATAGAACCTGTGCCATGTTTCAGCTATATGTTGAGTACAAGTTCAGATTTCTCCAACAGTGTTTTGATTAGATGAATGGTCATTAATATAAAATTATCCAACCTCTCAATTACAGATCCGGTCACTTGATGACAAAATTTTTGTAATTTTGTTTTTTACTCGCAGCTTGTGAAGTTAAGCTTGCCCCTGTTTCTAAGAGGATCTACGCAGAAATACTGGATTTCATCTTTCTCTACTTTACAAAGGTCCTTGTGTTCTCAATATTTTAGTAAGTACAAATAACTTTCATGCAAATTAAATCTCCACAATTAAATAACGGATTAATTTGAGTAACTGACTTTACCACGGAAACTTTTTTGAAATCACAATCTCAGAGGAGACTGACTGAACAAATTAAAGACATTTGTCCATGAGATGGAAGTCCACTAAAAGCTTTTTAACCTTTACACCCTAACATTAGTATTCATATTCTCCAAACTATTCTCCTTACATTCCTCATGGTAATAATAAAGAGAATTTGTTGGAAAATCAGGAGCTTTTTACATTGGAGATCATTTCCTTTATTCTCACGACCTTTACATTTGATTTAACCCTTAAACTCCCGTTAGTGACCAAGACAGAATTTCTCCTTACTATATCTATACAATATCATGCAGAAAAGTGATGAGAATAAAGAAAAATATCAATTATGGGATTACTAATTCATCCCCTACTAAATTCTCCAAACTAACATGATGAGAATCATTTGGCAGACAGTAAGGAGAATTACTAGTGAGACCTTGGGCATTAAAGGGTTAAGGGTGATACTGTAAGGAGAAATTAGAAGCCAGTCACTCTTTGGAGCAAAGGGTTAAAACATTGTTATGAAGGGGGCTTCTAACAGGGTTTCAATAGGTGAGAGCCTTCAATAGGTGTAATAGACAGCTGTGCTATAAGGCAATACCCAAACACAAGAACCTACTTGCAGTCTAAACAGGCAGCTGTTAGAGGTCTGACAGGTTGCAGTAGACGGCCAGTAAGCGGCTCCTTATTGAAACCCTTAGCTATTTCCAGGATTTGAAACTAATGATCTCTGCCCTAAGTTCTTTGAAATGCTTATGCTATCATATAATGATAATCATAACATGGTTTGAGGTTCTGAAAGTGACATTCACTGAAATTATTCAAACAGTTTTCCAGGATTAATCCCAACCAAAAGCACAATCAAATGTTACACCTAGGCTCAAACCATAAACAGTAAAATTGTTGATTTTTTTTCTTTCAGTGATGATTTGGAGAGATACACACAGTTACAATACACTTTGATAACAGATGATAATACAAGTCTGAAAGATATTGAGGAACTTCTTATACAAGCTTTGGTCTACCGATTTATAGTGTTTGCTTTTGAGGTAAATATTGAAAGATGAGGAAGAATTCTATCATAATTGATATGTTTTCCCATTTTAGCGCTTTTTTCTCCTTCTAAATCTTCAGTATTTTGTGGTTTCCCTGATGCTGAAGTTTACTGAGCACAGAATGACTCATAAAGATGACATAGCTATCTTCAAGCAAGCTTAATTTACAATTGCATTATCTTAGAGTTACAGCATGTTCAATGAACAATATTTTGGTTCTTCTTATGTCAAGGTGTTTTTCCTCATGGGTGGACTACATGGTAGTGTTGGTGGTGCCACACCTGGCAAGTACCTCATGGGATTGTCAGTTGTGGCAACAGAGACCATTACTACTGTGGCTCCTGGTTTTGATGGTGACCGAGTTAGGATTGAACCTGGTGGTAACCTGGGATTTCGAAGGTACATCATAAATTAGTTAGGATTTATGGAATAAATCACCACAGTGGTGCAGGGCTCCAGCTCACCTTTTTGTTACTCTTTCACCCCTAAGAGTGACAAGAACCTGATATCTTCCTGCAGCACACCTCCTAAATCAAACATCAACCCTTTAACCCCTAAGAGTGACTTATTAGTATCTAATTGAAAGGCTCAGAGCAAGAACAATCCCTTGATTTTTCGGCCATTTTTGAAAGTGTTCAGAAGTAGATGAATTTTGGCATGTGGACACTTTCAAAAATGGCCGAAAATCAAGGGATCGTTCTTGCTCTGAGCCCTCCAATTTCTCTTTACAATATCACCCCTCAGTCATGCAGAAAGGTCATGAGAATAAAGAAAATTATCAGCAGCAAAAGAAGTTGTTGATGTAACACAAATTCTCCTTGTCAGCACCTAAAGGACTGTATGCAGAACAGTATGGAGAATACCTTTACTGATGTTAGAGTGTAAAGGGTTAAGATCACAAGGATAAAGGAAATGATAACCTACAAATTAAAGAAACTCTTGATTGTTAAACAAATTCTCCTTGTCTGGCCCTTAAGAAATTTTTAAGAGAACAGTATGGAGAATATGCATACTGATGTTTGGGTGCAAAGGATTAAACACAATTTGGTGACCTTAAACTATAAAATGTTTACCTAAAGAAATATTTTTGTGAGTTAAAAAAAAAAAGAAAAATCATTTTGTGCAATATTGTGTACCATTGCAAAATAATTTTTACCTCACTTAATCCTATACTTCCACGATCTCATTAGTAATTCTCTTTCCTGTTAGCCACACATTTCTTATGATGTTAGTTTGGAGAATTGGGTACTGACAGGATTAACTAATAATCCCCTTATTGATATTTTTCTGTATTCTTATCATATGTCTGCTTGATATTGTATGGATACTGTAAGGAGAAATTCTTTCTTGGTCACTAATGGGAGTGAAAGAGTTAACTGTGTAACTTTAGAACATTGATAATATATAGATTTAGTCAAGCCTAAAAGCAGAGCTCGCATTTTTTTTTTCTCACACGTCAGGTTGTCTGACTCGGAGCCCAGTGTACTGACCACTGGACTACTGGACAAAGCCATGGTGTTGGCGTGCCCGCGGTACAGTTGACCACGCATGTTAAAAGTAGCACTTTGTACAGACGGTTGTACAGTCATATGGTCATAAGTCCAAATTTTTTCGGCTTGATGGGTTACTACTACCATTTTGTATAATTATGGGGCTACGCTCTGTGAGCTCTGCTCTTAAGGAATGAAAATGTTACTAGTAGAACTAAGGAAACATTTTCAAATGAATGGGATTTTGCTCCAATATTTGTTCATCTGTAATTATTAATTAATACTTAATAGATAAAGTAAGCACAAATTAATTTATACACAATTTTATTTTATTTTTTCACAGATCATTTTTAAGAGCCCTTGTGAAGAATTTCTCCATGACTTTTCTCTTCCCAGTCTTTTTGACCATTTTGTTTTTCCAGCACAATCGCACCATCTATGATGTCATAGCCAATTCTACAGTTGTTGTCACTGGTTCACCACAACCTCGACAAGCACAGGATCGCCATCAGTGACAGGGTTGATGTAGTTTTGTGCAAAATAATTCGTTAAAGTACATTGTTATACCTTGTGTATTTAAATATTCTCCAAGTTCCTCTACATAGTCTTTGCCCACATGCAAAACACAGAAAAGAACCATGAATTTCATTGAGAGGGATATTGAGTAGAAGTGTCAGTTTGATTTTATCTTGGACAGGAGCAGTTAGGACAACATTTGGCTGAAATAAAGAAGAGTGGGTGCTTGATATACATTTTAAGATTACTTTCCCTTGTAAGAAAAACAGAAGTGTCTCTTGTTTGAACTTTTCAAGGAAGCTCAGAAGCATTACATTACTTTAAGTGAGAAACAAAATGTAAAAATAGAAAGTCACAGAAAAAGGTTCTTTGTGGCCTTTCTTTCCTCAAGTTGTAGCATCAGTGTCTATACCAGGAAATTAAGAACAGAACACTTTACCAATTGAAGATAAAAGAGCCCATTGTTCTTCTTAGGTGGTATTCATTTGGAGCAAACTTTAAAAATAACCACCCCTTCATTGGGGAGTTGTAGCCTTTTACCTTTCAAACATTTGAAACTGAGTGGACATCCCTGGTTCATCTCCTGAGAAATCAACAGTTGGCCTCAAAATCAAGTAAGAGGTTATTCTCATGACCTTTATATTTGATTGAAGGGTGATAAAATAGCGAGAAATTAGAAGCCAGTCGCTCTTAGATGTTTAAGCATTTTGATCACTTGGCATTAGTCTGTTACAAGCTCTCTGCGCAAAGCCCCTTCTTTGACATTATTAATTGACATTATTAATTGACATTAAGTATTTAGAATGTTACTTAGTGTTTTCTGTAACTGTTCTTTTCACTTAATTATAACAAAGAAGGTGAGATGTGAAAAAGGGATGGAGTATGTGAGGTGTGCAGGTTTGCAACAATTGTAAACCTTTCCACTTTATCAATAAATTTTAATGCCTTACTATGTGAGCTTTTTAATTTTAGAATTCAATTAAATACAGCTTAAATAATCACCATTTACAAAGGAGAAAAAAGTAATCCTTCCCTTTTCCTTTCTAAATTCATCTGCTTTTTTCATACCACCATTCACCAAATGAAGACCTCAAGTTAGCCCAAAATATTTAACTATATAGTTTGAAGATGTATTCATTCCAACATACTTTTCAGTTTTTTTCCCTTAACCCAACTATTTTCTCTACAATTTATGACAATTTTAGTGACCAAGGGTTAAAATTATGATAACAGTTGTATTAAAATTTCCAAATAATTAAATTGGCTGCAACCATGGTTATATCTTCCAGTTACAATTGATTTTACTGAAGTCTTTGAACTGTAACACAGGCAGGGAAAAAATAGAGTGATAATTTTGTCTCAGTAACAAGATTTTCATGCTCAACACTTTCCTGACATTTTACACACTCATGCTGAATTTGGTTTTTGGCAGATGTTAACTGACCTATAAGTTTTCACCTTATTACATTTTTAAATTGGCAATCAGACAGAGTGAAAAAAAATGCTTAATAAGATTCTACTATTTTTCACAAGTATGGTAGCCAAATTGGAGCAAAAGTTCAAGAATGAAAATTTGTGTCAAAAACAACAATAAGATATCTAACTTAACAAGGCTTCTCATCAATACAGTTGCCCTGTCAATTTTTCATTTGTGAATTTTGCCACAATTTTGCCACCACAAGCCCTTAACCAAACATCAACTTACATTGCCCAATTACCTCCAACAAGGTGAAAAAGTTCTTATGGTAGTGTCTTATTATTTCTGAATATTTTGGCCATATTTAAGAACACTCTGATATTACAATTGAAAAGCAATACTGATTTAAAAAAATTATTTTCAAATGAGTTTGAACAACAGAAAGAAAAATCTGAACTATAATAAATTGTGCAATGACAGCTTTTAAACTTGAGAACTTTCATTGTAGCCAGTGAAGGGAACATGAACCCCTAGGGTAAGTGTAAAATTTCCTAGAGATAAGAAGAGGAAGATCCCAGAAGTATATGGGGAAGAAGGTCTCAAAAAAAGGGGGGGGGGAATACTCAAGTTGTCAAAGATTTTAACTGAGTGTTGCCGACTTTCATTGCTTGCACTACTTGCTTAAAAAGAAAAATCAGATGCAGCTGTCTCATTTGACATGATTAACTGTCCCTAAGACATGCAGAATGATTTTAAAAGCTCTAAAGACATGACAGCATTTTTCTTTGTTATGTATGTCTCCAAGGTAAGGCATGATTTATCTTGTGACAGAAGCAGATCATGGTAACTGGATGATTGGAAGCCCAATATCACCATGCTTTACATTGGTTCTCAAAAGCAGAAGCAACCCACTGATTTTAAAAAATTAGTCGTGCAGCTGTTCCCCCGTGGTCTGGCCTTACATTATAGTTAGCCTTAAAAGGACAGATAATTATCACTCTGACCTTCCTTTTTGATTTCCATTTGAAAAGTGGCATGAAACAAGGTCCAAATGTGTACTAGTTTGATAAAATAAAAACCAAACCCAAGTCTCCTGGTAATGCATGTAAAACTCATTAGGCCTAAACACTAGAATTTTCCACTGTTTTTCTGTTTCTCAATTTTTTCTGCTTGTGTTTTGCTCTTTGTCTCTTTATCAGCACATATGGGGCATAAAACGGTGCAGCAACCAACCCTGCACCAAGTACAACACAACCAGCACTGACAGCCAAACTTGCAACTACAGGTGCCAATACAACTTTACCACTGAAGAGCGCTCCACGCACTGCTATCCTCTGTGCAGGTTGATTTGGCTTGTAGTTGTATTTGCAGCCCAGGATACTGAAACGATCATAGTGGTTGCCTAAGAATTTAAGATCATGGTACTTCCCGCCACAACGGTAACAGAATTCAGTGTTACATCTGACAAAAGAAAGAAAAATTGGTTATGACATTGGGCACCATGTTGAGAGGGTGCGAGGTAAACTCAAAGCAAATTTTTTTTAAGAAATGGGAAATGCTAATAAGAATTTTCAATAATCAAATTTTCAAATCATTTATTTCATCACAACTGGACTAGACTGATGCTAAGAATGATACAAAAAACTATTTTACCAGCCCCTGTTACAAAGAAGGTCAAATCATGACCCTTCCCTCCCTCCCAAATAATTTAAGGGAGCACAGCTGTGTTTACTAAACGCTTGCCAGTGAAAAATATCTATGGAAAAAGCTACCAAGACGTGTTAAACCTGTTTCTTATGCTAAACGATCATTAAATGACTTAAAAGTTGGCGTCCGAAGTTTTTTCAAAGACATCACTCAACGCACATGTACAAAGATAAACTTTTCTTTGTTTCGTCGATCAAAACAAAAACCTCGATAGGCTAACTAATGTTTAAATCCGATCAAATTCAGAAGATAACACTGGGAACCTCACAGAGACGGAAGTAGCAACCTATGTGTTTTTCACATTAAAATCATAACATAGAAATTTTCATTAGATGGTTCCACGAAAAAACAGTTTAACATTATGCGCTACCAATTTAAGATTCTCACCTGCTACAGCACATGTGGTCGCAGCCGCTGGACTTCTGAATGAAGACATGACATTTCGGACAACGACAGGCGTTTCGAGCAGGCTGTCCCCGATTTTTTGCCCATATTTTCAAAGATTTATCCCCTTTACAGAATTCATTACACGTCAAGCCGTGATGCCAGGGAGCTTGGCAAGCAAAACACCAAACCAGGCGACATTTTGAACATGTTACTTTCATAACTTCCGGACGGGAGACTTTTTCGCGTTCCACTTTCTCCAAGTCTGGGTGTTGATAAATACGCGAACATCCTGGGCATATCTTGATCCCTGGGTTTTGTTCTACCTCCACTTTGAAACGTTCGTATTTCTCGAACACTTCATCAGGAACAAGCTGTCTTATCTCCTCCTCGCTTACTAAACTGTCACAATTGCCCAGAGGACATATTATGGCCACGATAGCTTCGTTTATCTTCGACACAATGTGTGCCTCCAAACAAGACAAACATATAACTCCCGAGCAACATAATGTCCGCGAGATTCTGTCGGGCGTTTCTGCAAAGCAAATCATACAATGTGTCATGGTGCTTTCTGTTCTAACAAAATTCTTCGGTGGTGTGTTTCAATGAAGGAAATTTCGTCGACTCGACAGCTTTATACTGTGTTTCCTTTTGTATGTACACGTGACGAGTGTATTTTTAGAACCCGCGTAAACTGGTTCGAAACAAAACTTTGTGAGTTCTCTTGGTTGTTGACCAAATGAAATTCGCATTCAGCACGAGGTCATAAGTGACGGAGAAGAAAAGAAGTGACCCCGGCTGGCCTGGCATCATCGATCATATCTTCCAGCAGCAGGAATAAAGTAAACAAAGAAATGTTGTTTTGATCATATATTGCCGCTGTTGAAACGCGGGCGCACATTTACGTACAGGCATACTAATGAGGAGAAAGCCATTGTAATTGAACGATGAAATTTGATGAACAAAAGGGGGGCACAATTCATCCAGTAATTGTTTATGAGTCATAACTTATGGATTTCATCACCCAACGAGATTAGAGAGATGAATATCAGATCCAGTTCCCATTTTGCCTACATTACACATCTGTAGATGGAATATTTAAAAATGTAACTTTTTTTAGGGCATGCAAACTTTTCCTTTTTAGCTGACAGTAATGAAGAACATCCTAAACAACCAAAGGTTATACATCAATAAATCACAGAAGAAGTGAAAGGGACATTCACATTCAAACTTTTCACTCCCAGATCTCATTACAAAAGCACCTCACTGTCTTCCATAGACAAGTTTTCATGATGTTAGTCACAGTTTTGATAGGTAGACAAAGGAATGTTGTTCCAAAATTATCATATTTGATAATATTACTCTTTTAATGACTGATTTTGAATTTATTAATAATACTTTTGTATCGATGCTTAAGATAACAAAAATTGGGAATGAAGGTAAAAGATCATTTGTTCGCTGATCTGTTCCTTTATACTTCTCTTAATCTTTGAAAGTTCATACCAGATTGATGAACTTCAATTTCCCTCAAGGACACCCAACCTTAATTGTCGTATTAAAAGAAAGTGTATTTATTCTCCTTAGTAAAAGTCTTCATTTTTACATCATATTATTAATATTCAATAAATTGATCAACTTTTATAGATTTGAGGCCAATTCTTCAAGAGAATTCAGAACCTTCTGGTACAGTAAAAAAAAAATAGGCTTAATGATCATATATCAGGAGGTGTCAGCCTAAGTAAATATCATAAAGTTGATTTGAGAGAGCTCTTAATTCTAGAGTACTGTGACATACCTTGCTCTAAACTGACCTGCACAGGTAGATTATAATAATAATCATTCAAGCCACCGCAAGATTTCTTGATGGAATTTTTCAAAGAACGGAGTGACATAAAAAGAAACATAGTTGCTTTTGATATCAACAGCAACTTTGCCATGCAAATCATTCAAAAAAATACACCAACTAAGAGATATTATGTGGAAAATAAGAAGACAACATCACATGTACAAATTTCAAGCATCCTTCCTCATCTATACATCCATTTATCTCTTGGGTTCAAGTAAAATCAGCTTTAAACATTGTGAGAAAAAACAATGTTAACATTGTCTTATAAAAGAGCTCAAAAAAGATATAAAACATTATTCATGATACTGGGAACTGTCATGATCAAATTATAGTTCACCCAGAACTTCACAAAATTCCTGAACCTTACAAGAGATTTCTGTCACAACAGAAGCAAATAATGAATTTCCTCAAGTCAAGTTATGTGAAGCATACCTATTGTATTAGATTTACAGTTCATAAAATGGCAAATATACAAATATGTGTTTCCAAGAATAGAATTACAAACATTCACAAACACACGACTTTAAAGAACTTTGTCATTTTCATTTACAATATGCCACTCCTTACTTAATATTAATATCAAATATCAGAATATCATCACATGAAAACAATTCAATTTTTCCTTGTTTTTGCCATGAACAAGCATTCATAGAAAAACATAACAGTATGCAAGTGTCTTAAAACTACAAGTATTCCTCATAACAGTAACAGATATCTACACTTTCTAACAACACAGCATTTACTTTTTAACTAAAATTAACTCCTAAGAACAAGAATATACATATAATTTATTTTCTCCTATTTTTTCACTATAATTTACTTTCTCCTATTTTTTCGCTTTATGGCATGCTGCAGTACAGCATTGTGTTCGAGGTCAGCTTTGGTGAGAAGCTGTCCACAGACTGGACACTTAGCTCTACCCCTCCCTCTGCTAATGTGCTGAAAAATTGCATCTTGTTCATAGTTATGTCCACATATTTTACTTTTCATTGGTTTGACCATATCTTTCAAAGTCAGTGGACACTTTGTTTGTTCTACAGGTGCCTGGAAATAAAATGAAAAGACTTGAAATACTCCATAATATAGTTAACATGTTAAAGCACTTAGTCTGATTATCTGTATGAAAATAATCCTGAAAAGGTCTCCTTAGGCAAGAGTGACATGCATATTGACAAACTGAGCTTGAAACCATGCGACTCTAAGGGCAACTGGCGTCTAATTTTTTCCTTACAATATTATCCCTGTATCAAACATTAATATCACAAGAATAATGAAAATGATTCATAACTTAAGAAGATCTTGATTGTTGAACAAGTTCTCATTGCTTATCTTTTAAAAAAGTTACCTTTTGGCAACCTCCCATTGTAAAATGGGTGTCATAAAATAATATTTTTTGTCTTTCACAGACACCTCATGTGACCAATATGATACTCAGATGATGCCTTAGGATGAAGTTTGAAAACAACAAACCAAAACTCTAGAAAATGAAATAAATGTGGAATGATAAATCCCTTTTCCATGGTCTAGCGTATTATAGGGATGGATATTTTGCTCATTATTGGTGTTCTTCCTCAAGGCAATTTGAAAAATAATCACCCTTAAAATAAGTTAAACTATTAAATACCCTGGAGATATTTTTTTTATACCTGTGACATTATAATATCTTCATCCTGTGTTCCTGGCTGTGTGTTTGTCTGAGGCATAGGTTCCCCCTGATGATGAATGTTCCATAATTTCTCCCTGAATTCTTTCACCTTGGGGTGAGAATCAAGATCGGAAACTTTGCTGTTCTTTTCAAGAGAACTCAACTTTTCTTTGAAGATATCTTCAATGTTTGGAGTATCATCACTGGGAATGAATAAGGCTTTGGGTCAGTTCAGTACAGGTAAATACAATAAATTTGCTTGCACAGCTAAAAGTAACAGCCATAAGATTTTCAACAAATGAAATGAATCTTTGTGATAAAAAACAATGCTAATGGCTGTACAAATGATATCCACAGCACTGAATATAATTTCACAAGCAAAACATCGGTCTGTAAACAAGGTCAGCATTTATCCTAGGAATAAAGAGTAAATTGGCTTCATACAGTCTCACCTATTTACATCATACTTTCGATTAAACTCCTCCTTCGCTAGCTCGACAGCTTTCATGCACTGGTCCATCTCTCTCTCCATGCTAACATACTGCAGCATCGTATCTTCCAACTCTTTCACCAGCTCGTTGTCTTTACTAACTTCTTCCAAGTCCAGCGCTACATCTAAAGTTACACCCAAGCCATTATCTACATATTCCTTCACTTTCCGAACTTTCTCGACCGCGTTGTCTACGGCTCTAAAGTGAGCAGGCATTTTGAAGTTGTGTTTTATAGATACGGGGAAGCAGGAATCTCAAAGATGGTGCCACATGATGGCGGGAAGTTCAGAAATGACGCAGCGGGTTTGGAGTCAGCGGTAGGGCGAAGAAGGTAGAGCTCTAGGACGAGGATTTGTTGACACGGTTTACGGTCAACTCGCCATCACGACAAACGAGCCACCACCAACCTCGCCACTGCTAGGAGTCAACTCGCCTCCGCTGGCAAATTGACTCGTTGA
This sequence comes from Pocillopora damicornis, assembly GCF_964200805.1. Lineage (NCBI taxonomy): Eukaryota > Metazoa > Cnidaria > Anthozoa > Scleractinia > Pocilloporidae > Pocillopora > Pocillopora damicornis. The sequence goes on along the minus strand of NC_142670.1, from coordinate 36,779,568 downwards.
CGATCGTCTTTTAAGGCTCTGTCATTGGAATTCTAACGTCTCAGAAACTGTCGATAGGGAGATGAATGAAAGATAAATATCAAAGGTACAAATACAAAAACCATCATTTCCTTATTTCTCTTTTGAAAATTTTTAAGGAAAAGAAGAGGCAAAACCACAGCTGAACGATGTCTGCACGAAATCGATCGACTATTTATATTTAGCTTCATCGATGATTTAAAAAAATACAGACAGCTCAGCAAATGACTGATGCTCGAGGATAAATGAAAGTTACGTTAATTATCACTACAATTCAACTGATAACTCCGTGATATAAATTATGATATCTATTGACACTAAACAAGCCCAGCTAATTCAACACGTTTTTCTTACTTAGTATAATTTCCTTGTCGATCAGTTACGAAAGCAATCGCCTAGCCTGAGGTGAACTTTTAATTTGATATATTTGTTTTGGTGTGATTATAGGAACAACTAAATTATGCCTAATTTGAAAAATCAAAATATTTCATAATGGGTATTCTGATTATTAGGGCTTCACTATTACTTGAACGAACGAACAAATGAATGAATGAATTAGTGAATAAATGAATGACTGTTTGAATGAACAGATGAACAGATGAATGCATGATCATTTCGCGCATAATTGCACGAAATAATGATTCGAAGGACAAACAGATATTTTTATATATATTCAAAATTTTGCTCGGAATGATGTTTATACTGCATGTCATATATTTCTATCATGCGTATTAAAAAAGTTTGAGAAAGGATCCAAGCGTAAAGTTTTTCAAATGAATAAATCAGGTGAAGATGACATTCTTAGTACTTTGAAAGCCGCTGGTATTTCTCGACATACGATATTTAACTTTCATTGTTGAGGAAATTACACAGTTATGAATTGACAGTAGCTATCAAGCTGAAAAATGGTGTCTCGGACGTCATTGCTAATTCAAACGTCACTGCATCACACACATCAAACAAACCAAGACAATGTGTTATTTGCTGACTTCATTTTTAATAGAAAAATGAAATCCTATTTGACGCATAGAGCCAGTCATATTTGAACAATTTCAAATGAATCCATTTATGATTACGATATAAAAGACATCATCATCATTTTGTACTCAAATTGCAACCATTGTAACTTCGTGCAGCCTGATTTCTTGTATTCCTGTAACTGATCCAACTTTATATCAGAAGATATACAGAAAAGATGGCAGAATTGGCCATACATTTCACCATGAGTTCCTCTATGAATTACTCGCTAAACGAAACACAAATGTCCACTGGCCTGTTGAACCGCGAAGTTGAAATTCTCCGCAATCGCTTTTTTGTCATTTGCCTTATCTCCGCTTTCTATCTTTGTTGTCTGTCAGTTCTGACGACTCTTTCGAACTGTGCACTGTTGGTAGTCCTTTATGAAGACCCATTCAAGACATTTCGTCATCCTCCAAACGTTTTCATCTTCGGATTAGCTCTGGCGGATTTTTTCACCGGAATCGCAGTGGATCCACTATTTGCGTATTTTTACTTTAAACTCTACAAAGATACATTCAACGACGAAGATTACAACCGCACTTTAAAACTGGCTGGTTTCCTGTCTGGTATAACAATGAACGTGTCTTGTCTAACAATTTTGTCTCTCTCTTGGATGCAGTTTATTGCGATTACGTTTCCACACCGCCACAAACAGCTTGTTACGACGAAAAGGGTGGTAGCTTGCGTTTGCGTTATATGGGTTTACTCGCTGCTATTCTCCTGCTCGTTTTTACTGGGCATTCCAGAGAAAATTATCCAAAAGATAGATGTATTTTTTAATCTGTCCTTCACAAATTTTCTCGTCCTCCTCTCGTATTTTGCGCTACACATTTCGTACCGTCGTCAAGTTGCTCGTTTATCTCCGTGGCAGATCGATGGCACTTCGGAATATCGAAGAAAACGAGACCAGAAACATTTTGTTGTGGTAAGCTTACTTCTTGCTACATGTCTACTGATTTTTGTCGTTCCTGTGACTGTTATGTGGTATTTGACGCTTTACTGGAGACCAGAGACTTACGAAGCACAAATCAAGGCTACAATGGCGAATATTACTATAGACACGACTCTATTTCTCAAGTTCCTCATTGATCCGTTTATCTACGCTTGGCGACTTCCTAAATTTAGGCAGGCAATGAAAGCAATTTTTTTGAAGAGACGTCGGGCGTCCTCCAACGGAGCTGTGAATTTAACTTTGTACAATTTAAACATTCATCCATCTTCTAGTAAAGTCAGCTGACATATTTGCAGGCTTTAAGGGATTCTTTTGTTTTCGAAACAAGAATGATCAGTTTTAAGAGATTTTGACTTCACTTCTCAAGTCAATTCAATGACAATTTAAAACCGAGATATTTCTGTTCCAATAAAAAAAACACAGCTATTTCAATTTAATGTCAGCTATTATCCTTGAAGATGTAAACTTTTCCGTCAAATTTGCGCAACATTGGCTGTCAAACAAAGTTATCTTTTCAGATGTAGACCAAGGAATCGTTGGCGACAATTCCACCAAACATGGGTAAACCAAACATAGTTTTTTTTTTTTTTAATAAAAAGATATTTCACCTATTTCTGCTTATGTGTACAACATTAAACATCGCTATTGCGGCTATTAACTTTTTTTTTTCTTTATGGAGCCAGGTGAAAAATTCGAGTACGTACACTGACTGAACTCATAAAATTTCAGCACAAATGTTTGCAGCTGAAAGCTCGATTTATCGAGATTTGTTTACCTTTAAGAGCAGCTATTAAACAGTTTTTGTCACATTTTACAAAGGCTTACAACTATCACTGATTGCAAAAGGGGAAAACTGTTCAATTAAAAAATTTGTCTGGCTTCAATCCTAGCCTGATCTAAATTTTGAAAGCTTTATTTAGATATCGCGGTAAAATTACTTGCAGCATCTCTCTGAAAATTGATAGTACCTTTGCCTTACCGTATCGTAAGCATATGTTTCAAAACTTTGGCAGCCACGTTTAACATAGCTTATGTTGACATTGTTTAAGGCGATTGTGAAATTTGATCAATAGCTTGGTATTTTGTGCTTTTTCTTTTTCTTCGCTGGAATGAAACATGCGAAAATCGCGAGGAGTGTAAAAGCCTGAGAATGCATTGAGTTAAATTCTGAGAAAATACCATTGAAAAGTTCTGAATTGTAGACATATGAAAGAGAAAATTAAGGTTTTTTCCCAGTCAAGGAATATCATCTCAACTCTAATTGTCGTCTATATTGAAAATTTACATTCAGATCGCTTATTAAATACTAACATCAATATCGACTGTTCTAGTCTCGTGAAAGGAAAAGATCAGAGTTGGTGATCAGAATCGCATTTTATAATCTTCTTTATTACACCCATTTTGAAATCACTTATGGTCCCTGTAATCTGATTGGCTCTAATTGGTGCGATTTATTCACAAATTGCACCATTTTTTGCTTTAAATCGCATCTTTTCCCCAGCCAGTGAGGAGGCTACACTAAAAACAAAACAACCAATCAGACTTCAAGGCTTGTTTAAAGTAACCGATCATATTGCAGGAAGATGAAAGACATGGAGTATCATATGGCAAATTTTGCAACTTTTGTTTCCAAAACTCTTATTTTTTCCTCCCAAAAAATGGATGAATTTAATTTCAAACCAGCTCAGTATTGTATTAATAAAATATTTGAACTGACCAAGTCCTGTATTTGGGCGATTTCAAAACGGATGTAATAAAGTGGTAATTGAACCTCGTGTTGTGCAATTTTGGTCTGAAATCATACTTGTGATTTCAAATCGAACTCGCGCTGCGCGCTCGTTCAATTTTGGAATCACGCGTATGATTTCAGCCCAAATTGCACTCCACTCAGTTCAATTACCATTATTAATGAGAAAATCAACTAAGACATTTAATCATATCAGAAAGAGGGAGAGAGAGATCCTCGTGTTTAAACCCGAGAAGACAAAAACGGACTTAAGCGTGATGAAATCAAAATTGTTTTAATAAGGGAAGAGCATTGATCAATGAGGCTTTGCTAAAGAGGCCAACGAGAAGGCAATCGAAGCTGTTAAATTAATGTAAACGAAAGTTCGTTTTTGTCCATTGGTTAAGAAATGCAGCACCACTACTCATTTCGGGAGGAAATTGATTTTCCAGAGAACTCTATTTAAACGCTGTTTGACTTCCGTTTACATAAGAAGCACGATTTGACAGGTAAGTAAATTTTAAAAAAATGGATACTAATTACTTTCTGAGCGCGACTTCATTTCCAGCTCTGTTTCAGTAGATCGAGCTTCAAAATGGCGTTGAAAATTGAGACTAGTAAATATTACATAGGAAATTATAACAGCAATCATAAAAACAACCTTTATTTGACAAAATCACAAAGTTTAGTTTAGCAAGTGTTGTCTGAGCTAACAATATTTCAGAAATAGACCTAAATGAGGTGTATATTATGCTACTCTTATTTAGATCTGTTGATAAAATCAATTTAGGATGACTTCATCTTCAGTAGTATAAGTTATTTTGCTATGATATTTTCAGGGAGAAGTTTTTTGAACAATGAACTTCCTCACTATGAAATCAAGATGTTCAGTCGATTACTAATAGTTTGACTATTCGAGATGTATTGAAAAGATTCAAAGGTTTACGAACTGCTCAACAGTATCGAGGGCTCATATTTATACAAAGAGAAGGTTGAGGACACGGAGAATCTCGCAGTGGAAATTATTTGTGTTAAGTTCAGACAATTTGATTTTAAATCAAGGTATCAACCCCACTAACTAATCATTTAGTTTCTCCACTCTCACAACCAGTTGGTCAAATGACGCATCGGCATTGTAAGGAGAAAATAGGTTTTTATCATCTCTGGAATTTAAATAAGTACTTCCCTACGATAAAATAAATCGTCTTAATGAGGCAAAATTGGCAAAGTATAGACAATGGCGGACAATCGACCACCTGCATTCCCTACCTGCATTTCGGTTTAAGAGCAAAGCCACCAGAAACCTTGTGGGTAGTGCAACAGGTCACTTTGGATTCAAACCAGTCATGAAAAATTATTTTCAAATCACATAGATGGAATCTAACTTTTCTACTGGAATTTAGCGAGAAATTTTTGAGGTATGTACGCAAACTACAGTCACAAGTGTTTTTGGAGAGTTCACCATATTTTAAGACAACTTTTAATTCTAGTATTGAAACTGAGTGTCTTTCAACGAAATTTGAACCAAGCTATCATTGAGCCGATCGCTTTGAATTTTCTGGTCGCGATTAACGGTTTGATTCAATTTTGGTTGTAAATAGCAGGAGATCTTCTTTGTATCTATGATCTATTAGTATCGTGTTATGTGTGTTAGCCTCAAACCTAATGCTAGTTGGTATTAAGGACTCCAGACCGAGAGGTCTGGGTTCGAACTGTAAGCGGGAGTTCTGCTTTGTTCTTAGAAACGACTCTTAAGTGAAAGGAGACTCAATGCTCCACTTGTCTCAGCTCAGGAGTACAAATCAGTATGGGAATTCATTGTCAGAGTCAAGACCTAATTAGTTCGGTTTTGAAATCTCCACAGTCCTTTGAAGGCTACAGTCGGTATATGCTGGCTGCCCTCCTTCGAAGGATCTGACCACAAGATTCACTGTTATTCCCAGATGCAAATTTATCATATTTTTCTGAGAGGTGATTTTAAACTTTTCATGTTGTTTGGGTTTGTTTTTCCATTCAGAGGAATGCTTCACACCGCATGTTGCATTCCTGTTCAAGGATTTCTCCTGAGACGATTGCCGTTATGTCTTGCATGCACTGTTGCTATGGTTATTTTGGCAATTTACTCAGGTAAGGGAATTGTCATGCAGAGGCATTTAGCCACCACAAAGTCAATGGTAGTGCAGAAACTTCATTCCATGGTTAAGACATTAGACATAGAGAAATGCTGTGGTGTACATGATGTAAAAGATCTAGCAATTTTCGAACTGTCTACAGCCTTACATAATTAGTATTGGAAAATGCCTAGAAACTCCAAATCATGTCCTTAAAAAAAAATATCCGAATCAGCTTCCCTTTTCCCATTCTTTCGAGTTCAGGTTTCTTATCGGACTGTGTAAAACGTATCATCTCAAATATAATCCTAATAGATTTTTAAGTGAATAATTTGCACCAGTTTGTGAAAGTTATCCTAACCTTTTGGCTCCCACGATCTGATCATTAATTCTCTCCTCTAGCTGTTGTACATTTCCCTTTCAATTAGTTACAAGACGTTAATGTTTGAATATTCTCTTTACCTGTTTGCTGGAGAATGTATGAATTTTACAGGGAGAAGTTACATGTTAATCCCTTCTGGGAGTTAGGGGATTAAAGTGCGAAGGCTCCGCGTTGTTTGAAACGACAGTGCACCATTATAAAGTTTCCGTACATCGAGTTGCAGATCTGAGAAAAAAAACCTGTCTCGTTTATTTTTTCCTTCTTATATGTCAGGTTACAATTGCACAAGAAGTCGTAACATGGAACAATCGAGCAGTCAACGATCTTTTAGCAAAGTACTATCAAATGAAAGCCCTCGAATGAATATGGAGAACGACAGCCCTTGCTTAAAGGATGCCTTTAAAGAAATTTTACTCGTTATTGCTTACAACTATCCACTTTATGACAGTATTCCTCATCTAGCGGCTCTTTACAGACCAGCTTTTCCTCATTTGTTATTCTGCGGTCCTCCTCATAATACAACACGTTCTGGAATTTTAATTGTCGATGTTTACAGAGGTATTTTAGGATATGAGTGTCTTGGTAGGGCAATAAGGGAACATCCGGGATATAAGGGGTATTTTTATATAAACGATGACGTCATACTTAATTATTGGAATTTCCTGGATTTTGACAGAGGAAAAATTTGGGAATCTTCGTTCTCGTTTGGTTCTACGCCTATTTATGAGCCCGCGAACAGTAACTGGTACTGGTGGATATCTCCGTACGGCTTGAACAATTGCCGAAGAGCTTGCGAAGACGTGGCGAACATGAACTCGGGGCCGAAAAAACTCAACGTAAAATATCATATAAGCGCTCTCTTTAAGAACAGTAACGGGACGTTAAGATGTTTCAGTGGCCGCTCTGATATTCTGTACATTCCTTACAAACACGCCAAAGCATTTTCAATACTTTCAGAGATTTTCTACGAAAGAAAAGTTTTTCTGGAAATTGCCATTCCAACTATGATTCGTTTCCTGGAAAAAAAAGACAATATCGGTCGACTCCCGGGCTACTATATTCCAGGAGATGTACGCAAAGGTGACCCGCGAGTCACTGATAGCAGGTTTTTCTGGTTTGTCTACTTTCCGAAAAACAAGTTGTGGTTCATCCATCCTTTCAAACTGCACCAGCACGAACTTGATAGCAAATTCAACATGGTCATGTTAAAATTCATTCTCATAGAGAAAGTTAAATCACTTACGAACTGCAGGCCCTTAACGTTCTCTAGTAGGAAACCAAAAAAAAATTGATTATTTTTATCTTTTGTTTGTTTGTTTGTTTTTTAATCAAATGCGATGTCATTTAATTTGACCTCAACAGCCCAGCTTCGATATCTTTCGACGCGAGCCCAGAAGACTGGGGAGAGTGCCTGTAAGTGAGGCCAACACTCAAACTCTTATATGGGACTAGTTATTATTTATTGTTCATAGCCGTGTGGGGGGGGGGGGGGGGGGGGAGAGATGCTGAGCCTCTAAGGCTCTGTTGCATTCTAATCTCCTCCCCTTAATTCTCCATTTTGATTTTTGAGGTTTCCTTTAAGCGCTGTCCTTGTTACTCGCAACGAGCTAACTATAATAAAGCAGAGTGTGAAACTGCGAGGCTGGGGAGATGAACATACCGCATCACATGATATCTTTTCTCCAAGAAAACCGGTGCCGTCATTGGTAAATGTCCCGGAAGACCGATGACGCCAAAGGAGACTGAAACACTGCGATGATTTGGATAAATACTATCCTGCCGTCAGAAATTCAGCTGTCCGATCGATGTTTTTGTGGGTGGATAATTTCTTTTAACGCATGACGGAGGATTTTTTGGAATTATCTATATTTTTAAAATCAACTTCTGGACAGAAATGATATTCAATCGGTAACCGGTAAGTTTGGTCTTCGACTTGGGCAATCTCACCACACTTTTCTATTTTTTTATTTATTTATTAATTTTTTTTTTCATGGCCTAATAAATTTTCTCATTTGTAAAGATCTCGTAATCCATTTTTAACTGTGAACGGCTGTGTTTCTGGCCTATTAATGTTGAATTGAATTAAAATGAGACGATTTCTTCACTCATTAGAATTTGTTGATGGCTCAGGAAAGTAGATTATGAACCAGGTAGTACAATGAAAAATCCGCCAAGAAACCCGTGGAAAAACAGTTGTTTTTTTTCCTTCTATTTTCAAGTTTGTTTTTCTTAACTCTAAGAGGTGCGATGGCCTCATGATTAGTGCGCTCGACTCCGAATCGAGTGGTCCGAGCTCGAGCCCTGGCCGGGGTCATTTTGTTGTGTTCTTAGGCAAGACACCTCACTCTTACAGTGCTTCTCTTCACCCAGGTGTACAAATGGGTACCAGCAAATAAGCTGGGGGTAACCCTGCGATGGACTAGCATCCCATCCAGGGGGGAGTAGAAATACTCCTAGCCGCTTCATGCTAAACGAAACCGGAGTTAAGCGCCGGCCCCATGGACCACTTGGGCCTGTATAAATGCTTTCTTTTTCATAACTACTTTCAATAATCTCTTTTAGACAACTGATAGCAGAAAAGATCGCGTCCAAAGTAAGAGCGTGGGTATAACATGAACTGAGAGACAAAAGTTCTTTTTTTGACGTTTTTTCGGACACGCCAAACCAAAAACAAGAACCCCTTGACGTCTTACTCGACAGTATTTGTCAACAGGATGGTTTTCCTTCAAATCATGGTAGTGGTTCATTCTCTTTTAAACGCCATCGGTCTCTCTGGAAATTTACTGGTGATAGCCACGGTCGTCTTGGAGAAAAAACTTCATGTGATGCGTTGTATTTATCTCGCCAGCCTAACAGTTTCAGACACGCTCTGCTTAATCCTGGTCAACTCTCCCCGAATAACAAGCACAGCAGTAGAAAGATGGCCGTTTGGCGAGACTCTGTGTTATCTCAATCCCTTCTTTGGGAGATGCTTATATCTAAATACACTTCTTCATCTGATAGCTGTATCTTATGAGCGATACAAGGCCATTGTCAAATCTCCTTTGACATACAATGGTAAGATAACTAAGTGCAGGGTGCTGTCTCTGGCTCTCATCTGGCTGATCCCGGTACCATTCTCCGTTGGTCCGTTACTCGGTTGGGGAGAGTTACTATATACATATAACCCTGAAGTGTTCGTCTGCGAACATAGATGGTCCGTAAACAACACCACTTCCAAAATATTCATCAGTATTTTCGCCGTGACTTCTCTTCTCTTGCCCTTTCTCGTGATCTTTTTTCTGAACCGATCAGTTTTAAAGACGGCAAACAATTTGCACGCAAACGCAATAGCTGCGGTCCAGTTAGGATGTTTTTCAGATTCCGAAAGCCAACCGCGAAATGCAGCAAGGAGGTTTAACGAGCGGAAGGCAGCTGTTGATGTTACCATTATCATCTCGGCTTTTCTGGTTTGTTATGTTCCTTACTGGTTCGCTGGTCTATATCGTCTTCACATCGAGAGCAGCAAATTTCCAGCTGAGGCAATAATTGTGGTGAACTGTATCTTTTTAGCTAACACTGGGTGTAACCCCATAATTTACTCCATCCGTAAGAGGGATTTTCGAGCCGGAGTAAAAAATATCTGGGGGCGGATTTGTGAAATGTGCAGAGCCTGCTTGAATGACATCAGGGAAACAGAGGTTATTAACGACAATTTCAGATCTCTTTTCATTTTCCGGGGTGAAGTTTTCACTGTAAGAACAACCACCGCACCTGCGTTAGAACAGCGGAATAAAGAACTTCAAGTTAATGGCGGCGTAAAACAATTTGCAGTAAGACTTTACAGAAGTGATCTTTCTTCGATTGAAGAGGTCCCGGAACCATAAGATCAAACACAACAATAATAAAGAAAAAAGCATCTGAAAATAAGGTGTTTCGAGCAGGTGTTAGATGTGTTTAAGACGAATATAAAGAATTTGAGGACGCTCTAATGATATCAAGTTCGGAAATAGTTTAAGCAAAATAATTTCAAAGTCGAGATTTGCAGGAAAGAACCTCAGCGAATGCAAAGAAGTGGTGCATGACACGGCCTAAACTTTAGCAGACTTAACCATTGAATGAATTTCACTGCGTGTATAAATCGCAGATTCCATTTCGTTCTTTCGACACCTTAGATAAAATTGAAAGGAAATTGGCCTTCGAACACCTAATAGAAAAATTCATATTTTTCAAAATCACAATTCTCACCGATAAATCCTTTCCTTTATCAAATTTTTACAATCTTCATTCTCTGCCATCGATAAACACTTCTCACAAACGAGACGAAAGGTTTTTCTCCCCATTGAGTCTTAATAGTTCGGAAAGCGACAAGACTGAAGAACAAAAATTTATATTTCAAATCTGCACTCTTAATCCTAAGGTGTTAACGAACGCTTTTCATTCAACTAATCTATTCTTGTTTTTGTCGTTGCTATGTTCCCACCAATAGCGTGGGTCCATTTTATGCATAGAAGCACGCCTACAACCCACGTTTCCTCCTTCGCCAATTTATGTTTTCAACTCAGTAGATAATACCATTTTTTTTTTTCTCATCAGCCGTGAAAATATTGATAATCTTATCATAGGCTAGGTACACGTATTAGGGCTGAAATATGAACTATGAACTCAAAACTACATCACGAGTAGTCCTTACTTTTCGGCCAAGCTCGTTGCGCAAGTAACGTTTCCTACGCTTATCTCGTGTTCTCCAACCTCCCCAGTGTTTACATCAGGCTATGTAAACACGGAAACCATTTTACATTTCTTCATTAATTCTTAGAACAGGCCTTGTAAAATTGAATGTTGTTCAGAATAAAAATTTAATTCAAATACAGGACTTGTTAAGGCTACCATAAAAAATTATTCGACTGCAGTGTTCTCTGCAAAAAAACATAATTAACTAATCGTTATTTCCGATCGTCATTATTACCGCTCAGACGGTCCGTTACTTTGTATCAGTAGCGTGATATGAATATTTTAATGGGCGACCACTGTGTTGCTAGAAAAGTCCTTGGCTTTTGTTCGACGGTTGAACGTAAAGCTGGTAAACTGGGTCTCGCGCACGACATTGAGGCAAATCTCGTCCTTCCGCCTTGACTTCATGAACTAGGCCCATATTCCTCGAAAGGGCGCTACTTCTGAGGAGAGAGACACGACACCGCTCTCCACGTGCCTTCATTTTGATTGGTCCATATCCGACATCAAGGTACTCAGCCACAAATCAAAAGAATAGGCCACTGATCTGGATGGTGACCACTTTGAATAAATTCAGCATGTTCATGATATCGTGATCTCAAAATAGCCACAACACCGTAAGGGTTTATTCTGAACGCGACAAAAGTAGCGATTAGATCAACACGAATTGCAACTTCATCATCAGACAGACTCTCAAACATCTTCAAAATCTAGTTGTAATTATTTTTCTACCAAATTATTTAATTTTCTTCGGAAGACACTTCTTTTGTGCGGTAAGGAATGCACGTCTCTCCGCATTTCCCCAATGGTACCACCGCATACCATGAGCAACGAAGGCTCACCGGCTCTGCCCTCCAGCTAGCTGTGAGAGGTGTCCAAAAGTCTCTCGCGCTGATCTACAACAGCTTCGCGAGATGACTCTCCTCGTGAGAGGTTCGGGTCAGTAACCACAGTAACCTGTAAATGACAACGAAAAATGAACAGTCAATCTTTAGATTCTGTAAGCGGCAGAAACGCTTGACTGCACCCTTGAGCAAGCACAAAACTAGACTATAATTATCCCAAAAGCGATTAGATTGATAAACAAAAGAAAGAGGAGTGATGTCAGCGCTGACGGAAAGTTCCGAATTTGACTTCGAGTAAACCAGACGGCGAAGAATCCATCCACCTTGAAAGGCGTTTACAAACAACTTTGTTTCCGGCGGAGTATTATTCCGATTCAAAAAGAGGAAATTGATTTTTCTCAGCCATTCGAAGACGCGCACACGCCATATCGCGCTTTGACGCAACGAAAAAACACAAGAGAGCGTGGGAAGCGCCCTAGTTTGGTTTGTGATTCCAAAGCGACCGTAAAACGACTCGTTGTTCCGTTTCGTTTTTCGTTTCCGATTACAACGTGCGCACTGAACACCCCTTTAAACGCTATTAACCCTTCACACCCTAACATCAGTATGCATATTCTCCTTACTGTACTCTATACATTTCCTATGGTTATGACAAGGAGAATTTGACTAACATCAGTATGCATATTCTCCTTACTGTACTCTATACGTTTCCTATGATTATGACAAGGAGAATTTGACTAACAGTCAAGAGTTCTTTCAGTTGGCGATCATTTCTTTTGTCCTCGTGACCTAAATTTTTCATTCAGCAGTGATAACGTGAGGAGAAATTTGCTTTTAGTCACTATTAGGAGTTAAAAGGATTTAAGGGTTCAAGGATTCTTACAAATTTTTGGGTGCAATTTGAACTTCAAGACTTTGCGAAACTTTCGACAAATCTTAATATCCATTTTCCCGAGTCGGAGCTATGAATAAAATCACACAGTCTGCCCAAAAATGTAGTTTTGGAGGGTAAGGCACAAAATAGAATACCCCAATCACACTACTTAAAACGTTTTTGCTGATGGAATTAGGGTAGATTCTATTCAGCGACCTTGCAAAGATTTCACAAGGCGGTTCCTAAAGTCAAATCAAAATCAAATCTCCAACCTTTTCTTATGACGATATCTTTATTTGACAGACATTCTTCCAGAACTTGTGAACTGATTTACCAAATTTTAAAGGCTTCTCCAAAACTTCAAGATTGCCTTATATCGTGGCCAGAGCGACCGAAAACGGCCACAGAATAATGCCCGAAAAGTACTCAGTATTGCTTAAAATAAACCTCATGCTTATAATTTATTTTAGCAATCCTTGTGGTTAATTGAACTGAAACTAAAATAATTAAAACGGACGATCAAAAACGGGCAAACTACCGAAAGCGCGTTAAACCGCGGGCGACCAAATCACGATTGGTTTTCGTTTGGTTTCTGATTAGTTGAGAAGGTTTTGGACCAATCACTACACGGAGTAAAGCAAAACCAAAAGCTATCTACGATTACTTTTGATACTCTATTGAAAATTACTCGATTAACTATAAGAATTTCTTGCTAAGAAATGTTAGTGTCTTCAATCGCTGGAAGGCAACTTCAACAAGATAGACACTAATGCAGTGCGGTGTTTCCATAAATAGGGTGAATGGACTTTTTTGCCCATGGTTTTCCTGTGAAAGGTTTCTTATGAAGGCTGGTTGCAAAAGTCGAATTACTTGCTTCAAAAGTCGAGTTGTCCACGACTATCGTGTCTTCTGAACAACTTGGAGTTCTTCCAATCAGAGGCTGGATGGCCCGTGATCTTTGTCGTCTTACGCTGGAGATACTGTTTCGGTGGCCAGCTTCAAAATCCGAGTTTCTCATGCCCCTTGTGTCGTCTGTGCCACATGAAATCCTTCCATGCAGAGACCGAATGACTTTTAATTCTTGTGCTGTTGCCGTGGAGGCATAGTTACGAGCACGTGTTTCACATGCCAAATTGTTAACAACGATTGTGCTGTCGGTGCCGAACGAAATTCCAAATGCTCTTCCAATACGCCTCAACACCATCTTCACCCCACTTCGAAATTCTCTTTTTCGAATGGAGTAGATTAAAGGGTTGCAAACCGAGCTTGCAGCGAATATGCACCTTGTGGTTAAAATGGCTGCGACCGGAACATTTTCATAATACAAACGGCTTACACTTAGAGCCCAGCCGGGAAGAAAGCAGAACGTAAACACGGCAATGACGATGGCAACATCTACAACAGCTTTCAGCTCCCTGTGCCTACTGGGCATCTCCTGTTGCTGATTTGGGTTAAAGCCCTCGATGCTGTGCCCATTTGCAGGGCTAAAGAATTTCGCAGTAGGTTTCTCGCCGTCTTCACAACTTGCCTATTCAGAAGGACAACTATGATGAAAGGAACAACCCCGAGGATTAGCAGAATAATCGCAATGATGATGCTTCCCGAAGAAATCGCTTGCTCGCACAGGAACAGTTTGGGGTTTTGAACATACCTCCAGACACCGAAAACGGGAGAGATGAAGACTACAGTCGGCAGTAACCAAATAAGAACTATCCCTACAACCCTGGAACTAGTCATAGTGGCACTGTAGGTCAAAGGTGACTTCACTATGGCGTTGTATCGCTCGTACGATACAGCTATCAGATGAAGTGCCGTGTTGACGTAGAAATATCGCACCAAGATTGGATGGAGGCGACAAAATGTTTTTCCGTACAACCAATTCTGTTGTGCTGTGCTTAAAATGCAGAAAGAGTTCACGAGAATCAAGCATAGGAAATCTGACAATGCAAGGCTCGCAAGTAAAACATGTCGCATGATGCGGAATCTTTCAAATGCGATCGTCACCATAACAAGTAGATTGCCAGGAAGACCAATGACATTGAATAGGACGTGGAAACCTGCAATTACTTCGTTAAAAACCATGTTTGAAAAAGACTTCGCTAATAGCTAAATCTTGATGTGCGTTATCTTTTTCACGGAGGATAACCTTTTGTAGACTTTCTTAGTCATGACTTCTGGTATTGCGTGTATAAATCGCAGATGTCCTTTCGTCTTTTCATCACCTCGGAAGAGTTGAGAGGAAATTGAAGTTCGAACGAACAACGGCAGGTTTTCTCATTTTTTGAAAAGTAGAAGGCTCCTACTTAAAATTTCGAAAGTATTTAAGATGTTCACAACATTTTCCTATTTTTCTGTCAATGAAAACACCTTTGAGAAGCGAGACACGAATACTGTTAAGTTATGTTACAAAACTATAAATGATAATTCAAAAAATTGCCCTAACATTTTAGGGTTAAAATAAACTACAAAGACAACAATACTCTTAATCCTGGTTTTCCTTTCAGCAATTTGAAAAAAACTATCGAATTCATCTCTGCAAGCCATAAAATCACTTGATTGTCTGTCTTAAGCGTGTTCAAATTACACTTTTCCTTCATGACTCGACAATAAGTGTTCACGACTTTCTTTCATTCACAGACTTTTCCCACAACTCTCCCTCTATTAACCCTTTCAGATCTCAAACGTAATTCTCCTTACTGTCTGCCATACAGTTCTCATGATGTTAGTTTGGAGAATTCGGTATTAAATCAGCTAACAATTGCCCAAATGATATTTCTCTTAATTCTTATCACTTGTCTTCTTGACATTGTATTGATATTGTAAGGAGAAATTCTGTCTTGGTCACTCTTGGGAGTTTAAATGAGGTCAAGAGAGTACTCAGTATTTTTCCTCTATCAGACACAATGATATTAATGCATCGAACGATGAGCGTTCAAAAGGAGATAAATCCAAAACAATGGTAGGAAAAAAAAACAACTTTTTCACGACTAGTTGGGGCCAGCTTGAATTCGTCAGTTATGACGTACGGGATTGCGTGCATCTATCTCGGCCATCCCTTGCAAAATCTTCACACGTTTTTAAATGGTTGGCAGGAAATTACAATTTTTTGTTTTGACATTGTTAAAAGGATGAATTGTTTTCATTAACTGAGTTGATCATGCAAACTTGCGTTTCGAGCGTTAGGCCTTCTTCAGCGAGTTTCTTTCGCAGTTACGAAGGGCTAACGCTCGAAATGCCAACTCTGGAAATCTCTACGGCGCCAATTCTGAAAAGGACATTGATAAGCAATAATGCCTAAATTCCTTTGGCGCGCTTGCCTTTATTCCCTTTACGCACCCAGCGCTTGCGTGCCTGAGAAAACTTCAAACTCGACCATTTGACGTAGGTATCGATTTTTTAGAAAAGCTTGTGTGGAGTGAATTTGTATAATCCTTTCGATACAAGCTGATGTGTTTATCACTAAAAGCAAATATGAAGAACTATTGCGTAGAACTGTTGTAAACATTTAATCAAACACGTCTCAACCACTGAATTTTTCCCGTGGAAAATTCCCAAACTGATGCTGCAGAAAAAAATGGTTTCCACCGGGTGGTGGTGATTGTAAAGTCAGAAAAACCGGTCAGAAGGCATATATATTTAAAACCAACACACGTAAGCATGCACCTCCATGAACTTTTGGCTGCAGTGACATTCTTGGCAAAGGTTACAACTGTAGCACTTGTTTTGGACAGTCCATTACTTTCCAATATGAATCTCTTGTACGCGCCCAAACAGGTCATTAGCATATTATGTATCTCATAGGCACTCAAGAAAAAAGTTACACAAATTCACCCACAAGTATATTCCCAGGAGTATTTGTTGAAAGAAATACAATGATATGCCATCTTTCTGAGCATTTTACAAAGATTGGCACGTCTGCCCCTTGGTTAAGTCTCGTTAGAACGAGATCCGTAGTGGAAACTAATTAAAAAAGAGGATATACTCCTACACAGTGCGTCTAATCAAAGAAAAAACAAACCTTATTGAAAACACCGCGTCCGTAATACTCAGCCACAACAGAAAACCCATCCGCCGCTCTCTCCAGCTGAAATGAACAAAAACCATGCCTTAGTCCGAATTGTTTTGAGACGGGCGATCCGTCTTCGGATTTTCATCGGAAAGCTGTCGTAAATCTCCGGGAGATTTCGTCCTCACCTGGCAATGGAATTGTTCATGAAGATCTTTCGCCTGCTCCTGTTGTCTAATTATGTCGAGTACTTTTCTGAAACAGAACGAAATCTCAGTGTTAACCCTTCGACTTCGAGGATCTGATTAGCAATTCATCCTTCTATCTTCTTTTCATCTACCCACTTTACATCTTTCGGCAAATCATTGAAAAAAAATGGATTCTTTAATCCACGATGACAATCTGTGCTTGAAGACTTCCCAAAACGAGAAAACAGACCCTACCTTTATTTCAAAATTTAAATCTACTTGAACCTTTAAGCGCAAGAAAAAGAGCCAAAGGCTAAATTTTCAAAACCACGTCAGCTGCTCAGGAAGCTCCCAGGTTCTCTTTCAAAAAGACCATAAATTAAAATGTTTTTTTAGGACCCTTTTAGTAAAATAACTGAAAATTACCCTCACCTGTTTTCCGGAGCACATATCGGGCATTCGTTGTCTGATTCTGCGTATCCTTCAAAACAGCTACAAAATAAAGATAATGAAAAAATAGGTCATGACTTCGAGCGAAGCAAAACCACGTGAAAAAAAAAATGCGCCGCACATGCCGCACTTACTTTTGGTGAAATGAGTGCTGGCACAAGAAATGTACAGCCGGCAGGTCCAAAGGTCGGGAACAGACGCTGCATTTTGCACCTTGGAATATCTTTGCACTGGTAAAATAGATTGCATGATTAAGCTAGGTCAAATAAGTTAGTGCTTTAAACCTTTACATCCTATCGTAAGTATAAACAAGTATTAGCCCAACAAAGAAACTACTGCCACCACGATGAACAAAAACCGCTTTTACGATATTACCGCTACCTTGTCTTCAGTTCTTTGATTTGATTCCTCATTTTTTCCGTTTCCTCGCGATATTGTCGGATATAACGCTCATCCTAGAGAAAAGCACATAGAAAGACCTTCTTAAAGAGAAAAAAAATAGTATAAGTACTTAAAATTAAGAGACGATTAAGGTAGCAGAGTAAAATCCTTGCTCTTACATTTGCGATAAGTTCGTCTTCCATTTGCAAGCGACGTATGATGTAGTCCTGTAAAAGAGAAGTTCTCAGTGGGTAGTCAAAGTCGCATAAATTGATTTACAAGAGGTTTAAAAGAAACATGCTCGTAGTTCACGTAAAGTTGACAAGAACATTGTGATAAGGCCCAGATTATTTCACTTCAAACTAAAAATTAGGCAAATTTCTAGAATTTCATTCATTTCCAATACTGAGCTAAAAAATTCAGATTTTAAAGCTACTTTCCCTTAGATTGGGCGATTTCAAATTTAGCGTTGAAATTGATTCTGATTGTTTTGGTTTCGCTTTACTTCGCTCCATGATTGGTCTAAAACACTCGCGCCACTATCTCGACCAATCAGATGCAATAGTAAAACCAATCCTAACTTGGTCACTTGCGTTTTCCCGCGATTCAAGCATGTTGCCTTTTTTTTTAACTTTGAGTACACAAAGCCTCCTCGCCTTTCTTTACTCGCCCCCTCCTTACCGACTTTCACTAAGGCTGACAACGTCACTGGGAGGAGTATTGGCACTAATTCATGACGATAAATTTCGCTTCCCTCATAGTGGTAATTGTTTCTTACCTTCACCACTGCCAATGTGGCTGTTGAATTGTGCGCCAAGTTTTGCAACACGAGTAGAGGAGACATGAGGTTTCCACGGTCGATATGTGACTCACGGTCAAGGAAATATCAGTCTTACCTAATAATACACCTAGTTACGAGGTCTTCTTTCATACAGAACATGCCAACACGCGCACAAGAACCACAATCTATAACTGACAATAATATAACGCAAAGTGATAATCGCAATAAAAAGCGATGAGGAAAACGGTTTTACGGTCTAAGCTCACGATCATGCACAATAAAACATAAATGCTTAATAGCACTACATGGAACCTAAGAAACTCTATAAAAGGATATGATCAAGCACTTCCTTAATTTGGGACTTGCAGTCTGTTTCACGTCGGGCAAAGTAAGAGAGAGCTTGCACCCACAAACTTGGATCTGACGTCCTAAAAACAAAATTTTAAGGCAAATTCACTTAAGGCCATGTCACTTACGCAACAAATAAGAAGCATAGCAAAAACTTACATTGCGACTTGGTCTTGAGCTCTTCATGCCATTGACTCGGCCTCTAGCGCAAGTGCATTTTTGCGCTCCTGTTACCGGTAACACATCTTCCCGCCCCAAGTGCACGTATGTTTTCCCGCCCTTGCTGCTGGCATGCTTAAACGCTCTTGGCGCCAGTCACAAAATTTCCCGCCATATAACGCCGGTTACACATTTTTCCCGCCCTCGGTGCAAACACTAATGACCGCCGCCGCTTTTTCGCTTGTTCCCACTATAACATAATCGGTAACATAGCACGGATTCTCCCAAATATTCTCAAAAGTTCCCGAAACTTACCCATACTTTTTGCACGTGTCTATCACGTGACTATATTCGTTCTGCTCCATATGGTAATGAAGGATTTGTTGGTATCTATCCAAATTCAAGATAAAAGTAATAAAACTGAGAGAGTGCGCGGCAGGAAAACTTTCTGGCATAAATACAGCTTGAGCCGTATTGTAAATAAGTCTAAACTTAAAAATTTCTTCGATTTGAACTTACAGTTTGGCTTTTTCGTACAGATACAGGATACCAGCCTTGAAGTGGTGCATCTGTGCTAGTACCAGGGCGTGGTCAATGTCGTAACGTGCCTTTGAAAAGATTAATGCAAAAAGAAAAACCCCTCAGAACACTCGCAAATCAATGATGCTGCAAAGTGAGCATTTCAGCGTCTGTCTGTGGATACACTTCATAGGAAGCCTGGGTTAATGTCTGTATCTGAGCAACTTCGCACCTACCCTAGCTCATCATTAACTTTAACTTGTCATCAGTTGACTGTCGTTGGGTAGGGGGAGGGGTAGGGCGCAGTTGCTCAGATACTGACATTGATCTAGAAGCTTCGTCAATCGATGCCTGCGCATCGAAGACCGCTGAAAGACAAGGTACGAAGACAGCATGCTCATTCAATCAGAAGAGTAAAAATATATCGGCCATAATCTCAACCAAGAAAACACTCCCTAAAAAAGTGATGATAAATCATTCGGTGGGCAGGAATATAACACAAAAAATAACCTTAACGACCATAGAGTGTTTTATGAATAGAAAATCGTATCTCTACTCTAAATTACAAGGAAATGTACGGCAGTAAATTGTGAGTTGTACGATTGATTTGTCCATGAATACGCATTCAATTTTCATGATCATACCTCCACATTTTTCAGCAAATCAAGAGCTTTACGTTCATGTTCGACTTGCGCCTCAACGTTCTTCTGACGAGCAGCATCATTCAGATACAGCTCAAGGAGAGTGTTATACACCAAGTTAGACGAATTAGGCTGAACCTTCAAAAAAGAAAAAAAAAACACACTCGAACAAATGTAAAAATACTTTGAGAAAAATGTAATCATTTTCCTTGAAGTTTAATAACTGATCTATCACAAAATCTCAGGCTTCCTGTGTAAGACTTTTCCATCAAACAAAACCACAGGGCAAAAAGGATCGGCGCGGGCTGTGAAAAGCTGTGCTCGACCACCCTCGACAACTTTTGTTTGCTATCGGAAGTATCTCGGCTGACATGATATCCTACATTCGTTCTGACAAAGGGCTAACGCCCGAAACGTCAGCTTTGAAACTGTCTACGGTAGCCAATAAACATTATCAACTCAATTGATTGCTCAAGAACACAACACGATGACGTTGTTCGTGTTCGAACTTTAGCCTCTTACATGAAGCCCTTTCCGCTGACTAGAATCTCGTATCTCCTACACAAATTTTGAAAGAACCCAGACTCAGTAATGATTTGAAAGTGACTCCGTACCTGCACCATATGTTCCAGAAACTCAATCAGTTTGGCTTTTTGATGAACAAAGATGTGAATAAACTCTTCGGCGCGAGCCTTGTAAATCTTCCTCTCCACATCTGATGCAGGATCTAAATATCACACGTACACGACAGCAGCAAAATCACCATAAACAAATCATAATTTGTGAAGGTTCTTTTGGTCAGACTTGGCGGAACCTTCAGACAACGTTAACCCTTTACACCCTAACATTATATGCATATTCTCCATACTGTTCTCTTCACGTTTCCAATGGCAATGGCAAGGAGAATTTGTTTGACAATCAAGAGGTAATCATTCCCTTTATTCTCGTGGCCTAAATGTTTGATTCATGAGCGCTACTGGAAAGAGAAATTAGATTCTAATCACTCTTTGAGGTTAAAGGATCACTGCTTGTGCTTCTGTAAATGGCTGAATTACAGGAGTAAAATGGCAATAAAGAAATAACTGATATTCTGCGGAGAGTTCATTTTCAAGTTTTACTAGACACTTTCCAGTGTGTTATTGTGAGAACCCAGAAAAACAGTGTATCGTTTGGTTCGATTCCTACAGATCAGTATTTTTCCTATTCATTGTTTTCTAAGTTTCACAATAATATTCCAACGAGGCGGATTAACTATGACAAGAAAAATATCAAAATAAATCTAAAATATCTGTTTGGTAAGACAGCAAAAATACCAAACTGAAGGAAATACACCAAAAAGAAGATAAAAAAATTGATAAGATCGACACGTAGTGAATGGGATAAAATTGACAAATTTGAGCCAAATTTTTCCAGAGACATAAACCATCACTAACGGTCTTTCAAAAGAACCAATGCTAACACAGATCGGAGAGTGAACGTGACGAGTAAGACATGACTTAGAACCATTTGAAAGTCTACCACGAAGGTAAAATTTCATGGAGAACAGTCCTTCGAGGCGAGTGAGGCTTGAAAGAAGTAATGCTGTGTTCCATGAGGGAGATGGAGGTTATGCATTGACGCAAAAAATAACATGATGTATACCACGGCAAAACATATGTCTAAAGTATACAGTGAGATAAAATTTGACGTAAACAATGCAAGAAATGTGAGAGGACGAGATGTGACGCTGACTGTGACTTTGACGTGAGTATGACGTGGTTTGCGACGTGTAACGAGACATGGATGGTGACTGAATAGCAACAGCAGCTTACCGAGAGCGGTTGTGAAGGACTGATAAACCCCAGCACTAACAGGTGTGACAGAACCGGAAACTGTTCCTACAACAATGTTAACAGTAATATTATCCTTCCTGACTCTCTAAAATCTGTCCAACTCAATTTACCTTCGGAGAATAACGATTTAAAATCTACAAGATCCATAACATCACCAGATTGCAAGGAGAAGTGAAGTCATTCAAAATTTCACTCATTCAAAACGCAAAAATCGATTCGTCAGCTTGAAATTATATGATTTTTTTCTCGTTTTGGGAGTCAACCAGGACTGCATTGTTTCGCTATGTGAATGGTCTACAAAACTCACGTCGCCTTCCCAGCCAATCAGATGCAAGCTAAAATCAACAGCGACTTGGTAATTTGTGTTTTCCCGCGCTTTAGGAAGTTTGCAAGTTTTTGCGTTCAGTTATTTCTCACTGACCCTTTCAGACGATAGTCCCGGTTCCAATTGGTCGACGTTATTCCTTTGATTTTGAGTTGACCACACAAAATCGAAATGCTCGAAAAAAACTCACGTTCATGAAGTCGCTGCGGCTTGTAATCCGTACATAAAACTTTTAGCAGCTTTGTTGATTCATCAGGGACAGCATTCACCAAACTCTTTCCATATTTTTTCATGTTTCCTTCAGCCTTGAAATGAAGACAGAAAAGCTTTACGTCTTCATTCTTTCAGTATTTATCACTTTAAAGTCGAAACACAAATTTACTGTACCTCATAAAATCCTAGTTTTCCAATGTAGGACAGCGCTCTCTGGTAATCCTTCAGGTCTTCCAGTTGAATCTTTAAATATCTATTAGAGGGAAATTCGAGTCAACAATAATGCAACAGATTAAACCATTTTCCCGAGCATAGGCCACGCAGTGTTGTGCTTTCCTTCGCTATCAGCTACCTATTTTTCCAATGGACCATTCATTATCTATAGCCTGAGGGGGTGGGGTTCGGAGGGTTTTTTTGGGGAGGGTGGGTCAGGATTTGGGACTTGGTTTTCAGGGGGAAGGGGTATCAGTCGTCGCCAAGAAACTATAAATGGGGGGGGGGGGGGGGAAAGCGGGGTTGAGGGTGGGGCTCGAAGGATTTTGGATTTGGTTTTTAGTGGGAACGGCAGGGAGGGGTATCAGTTGTCGCCAAGGGACTCTAAAGGAGGGATTATAGAAAATTAACTCTTAATTTACCACCAGTGAGGGAGGGGTGGAGGGGGGGAGATCAAACAATGAGGTCACGAGAATATAAGAAGTGATGACTTATTTAAGAGGCTCTCGATTGTTAGCAAATTCTCCCTGTCAGTACCTTAGGATATGAAATGAGAACAGTACGGAGAATGTGCGTACTGATGTTAAAAACATTCGATCCTTTTTCCTTAAACTTACAAGTCGTGTTGTTCGTATTTCTCCGCTAAATACACCGCATGCTTGAAATATCCTGCCTGACGACACACCTAAAATAAGGAACAAATATTGTAGGAAAAAAAATGAAGATCCTGAGAAGATTTAAAATGTACCATTCTCACACAGTTTTTTTAGCGCAGTAGTGCAAGCATTTACCTTGATGGCAGTTTCAACATCAAAGTTTAATTCCCTGTCAGTCTGATAGGAAAAAAAGGAGAAATGAATGTAAATTCTTACACTGTAGTGTCAAGCTTAATGTGATGGAAATACAGAGTCATCCAGATTGGACAAGAAATTCTCAAAAGAACAATAATAAGACTTGTATGAGAATAATTGGGAGAATTCATTTACTGATCCTAAGTCATACCATGATAAACTCATCCAACATTGAGACATCCTTCAGCTTGGTGTAACAGTTCAAAAGAAGAGTGGTATGGTCTGTGTTGGCCAGACCTTGTTTGTGGAGAGCCTAGCCAAGGATGAATAAAACAACAATATTTTTTATATGACATTTTTTTGAGTAACAATAGTTCAAGGTCCAAAATTGTGACCAGCTGGTCATCATTGAGACTGAGGATAGTAGCACAAAGGCCCACACCAGAATGATTATATCACCAGCGTGCAGCTGACTCTTCCACTAACCTGAAGATACGCTGTAAGGTTGTGAATTCTCTGAGCATCCAAGAACTAAAAAGAAAAAATTATAATTTAATATTGAGCTTAATGCTACAATTCAAATAATTTTTCTTTTAACATTGACGAGGAACGTTTGGAAACCTGCATAAGACGATTTTAACTCTTAGAGATTCACTATGAATTGTGAAACATTACAAAGGCCAAGAATGAAAATCAGTGCAAAACTAAGTTTTATTTCATGCCAGATTACAACTGAACGAAAACTTAGTTTTGCACTGATTTCCACTCTGTGCGTCACATTTTTCATTTACTGTTCAAACATTTCAGATGATTCTGAATTGTAGAACACAATGGCCTAGATGAGAGCCCCTCAGTCTGGTTTGAAGATCTGATTCTCAATTCTCCCCTCTAGCTACTACACATTTCCTTGTAAATTGATTATGAGAATTAAGTGTTCAATCAAGGTAATAAATTGTACCTGAGGAGTTTGAGTGTTCTCATTAACTGTTTGTTGTACTATGTATGGATACTACAGGGAGAAGTTACTTGGTAATCACTTCTTGGAGTTAAATGGTTAAAACATAATATTATACACATTGTAAACAGTTCAATACCTTACGAATGACATAAGAAGGCTCCAGATGACCAATGGTTTTAATGTACTGTTTTATTGCTCCATCATGATCTCCTTTGCTGGTAAAGAGAGAAAAGACATAATTGTTCTCTTGGTGATAGTCATGTATTTAGTACACTGGTGTTTAGTTTATTAATAAGTTAATTAAAGGTATTTACTTATTTTGCTTTTCATGTAATCAGTCATAAATTTGATAATTATCGAGACAGCTACCTTAAAGAATTTAGCAATAACTCTTTACACCCTAACACCAGTATACATATCCTCCACACTGCTCTCTCTCTATACAGTTCCTAGGGTGCTGACAAACCCCTCTTTAGTTAGAGATCATTTCCTTACTCTCACTACCTTAGTGTTTGATTTAGAGGTGATGAAGTGAGGAGAAACTAAATACTGATCACTCTGAGTGTCAAAAGGGTTAACATGATCATCGGTTAGCACCCTTAAAAAGATTGTCTACTAACATCACCTTTATACTGCATAAATAATTTATATTGTAAGGAGAAACTTCAAGTTGTATTTAGATTCCTAGCATGGACATAGAATAGACAAAATCCCTCAAAAGAATGAATTAGAGGTCCTTCCACTTTCCACAGACTAACTAGGAAATCTTGGCATATATGTCCGATGCTAAGTTCAGTGTTCATGGCTCTAATAAGATCAACATTCTCAGAGAATGCATCTTTGGACAGTTGAGAAAAAAAAGAAACCAATTGCACACAGTTAATTTTCATTGCAGTCACTACCTGTACAAGTGATCTCCATATTGAGTAAAGATGTCAATCAGTCCATCAGAATAATGCTGACTTTTTGCCAAGCTTTAAGGAAACAAACAAAAGACAAATGAACAAAACAGAATACAAAAAAAACAAAAATAAAAACAAAAGAAAATGAAAATAAAAAAATCATCAGTCACTAACCCAACAACAGTCAATTGATAACAAGTTAGGGTTAATGTTGGGTTAGGGGAGGGGTAGGTGGGCAGTTGCCTAGATACTGATATTGATCCAACATTACAATACATATCAAAATTCCATATATGTTCTTTCAAAAAAATTCAACGTTAATTTTTAAAGTATATAATACCTGATTGCCATTGCATAAAGATTTTTCTTAAAAAGAATTTCCAGCTTTGTTTGCGTATCCTTCTCCTCTAACTGAAAAATCTGCCAGCAAAAAAGGGAAATACATTACAGAATTACTACATGTATGCACCTGAAGTTTTTTAAAAGTTTTTGGAATCAGTGCAGGTTTGCTCAATTCAACTTCAATAACATCAACATTTTCCAGCAAGAGATGTTTGAATGTAATGTGTTTTGCAGGGTGCAATAATTGTTTTTCATAAATCAGATTTTTTTTCTGGGCCTGAAATAAAAATAAATCATAGCAAAATCAATATAAATTATTAGCATATTTAATACAAAAATGGAAAATTACTTGAATTTACCTTATTTTCCATTGTGATCACAAACAAGCTGCCCCATTCACATACCACATCAATTACACCCTGGAATGTCCCAGTAAAAGCTGCAAAAAGAAAATCACAACTTTACCAATGTAATTGGCCTCCTCTTCTCTACAAAAGATGTGATAAATCACACACAATGTTCCAACTATTTGACAAATATCAGAAGGTTCCATTCTTCTCGGCATCCACTAACCCTTACCTATAAACTTGTTTTGAATGTCATAAACAGTGACAACATTGACATTCCTTGGTTGAGAGCTTCCTCTGCAAACCAAAAAGAATAGCATAGCCAATATTATATATTTAAAACAAAATATCAACAAAAACCATGAACAGCACTTTTTTAAAAAAAATATATATTTAGCGTTACTACCTTTAGTGCTGAGTTGCATATATTCTAGAAGTCTCCTAGCTGAAGTTTGTTCAAAGTCGCCATTTAACAGTCTTCTATGAATTTCTTAACTTACCCTACTGCTGGTCTTTGAATCTGTTTGTTATCCTTACTGACCACAACAAGATACCCTCGCCACCATGTTACCATCTGTTTCTCACCTGCAACGGCATCAAAACAGATTTATATCTTACTAACCCTTTACATCCTTACATCAATGTGCAAGTTCTCCTAACCATTCCCTATACATTTCCTATCGTACTTACAAGGAGAATTTGTCTAACAATCAAGTTCAGGATCATTGCCTTCATTCTCACGACCGTTACATTTGATTCGGGGGTAATACGTTTTGGAGAAATTAGATGCTTATCACTTTAAGGGAATATAGTTAATTCAAAATCAATGTGCCCTGTGAGAAAATTTTGTCACAAAAAATAAAGATATTTCAGAATTTTTATGCCACAAGTTGGAACTTGGAATGAAAGTTATGGGCTTCACTTCCATAGAAAGCTTAGAAAGTTCCAACTTGGATTTCTTTTCTCAGGCAAATCTTTGCTACTGACTAGGAAAATAATGTCTTCTGACAGACTGAAGTTATTACCACTGCAAAAAAGGAGAGGTTCTCAAACCAAGCACAGCATGACTACTATCTCTATCAATGAGTCAAATTCAGCCCTCTTGCAATTTTCAGATTCTGCTGTAGATTTTTCTAGGTTCATGTGCTGTACCAGTAGACCAGACATTAAGTTCTACATCCTAACCCTCCATTTCCTTTACATACATACCAATTAGGATTGCCATTAAGTTATGAAAATTTCATAAACCTGCCATTACTCCAATCAATTAACCATCCAATACAGGCAGGAAACATTATTCTTACTTGTAATATAAAGAAGATATCAAGCCGGATTCAATAAATTTTTCCAAAGGCAGATGCTGATGGTATAATGGGCAGCATTGTCCATTTAAGAGGCCATAAGGCAAAACCCAATCATGAGCCTGCTTGCTGTCAGAGGTCTTACACAAGGCCAAAGACAGTCAGTAACTGGCTTTTATTGAATCTCCTGATCATAACAGTGCATAACAGTACATTTTAAATTTGTTTACATATCAGAAATACCTTCAAATGCTAAGCAAGGACCTCTGCCATCAACTTGATAAAAATACAAAGCCTGAGAAAAAAAATCAGTGCCAATTTCATAGTCAATTTTCAAGAGTGCATTTAGGTACCAAAATAGACATTGAGAATTATTTAAAGGCAGGTACACTGAGTTAGAGTATACAAGGCTGACCTCTTTTCGAGCCACAATAAATTGGTTTTCTTGTGAAGCATCACTCATAACTGAACAACGGAGTTCACAGCCATGAGCATCAAGTACTTCCTGAGGATAAAGTTTAGAAATAAAATACTGAATCCTACTGATGAAAATCTACTTTTTAAAAACAAATAACTGTGAGCTGTAGCATACTCTCTAATACAGCAGCATTTTCAAGGACAAATTTGGCCAGAAAATCCCTTTTTCTCAGCTGTGGCTTAGCAACATACCTAAAAATTAGTTCCTTTGCACAAACAAGTTCAACCCTTCTTGTGTTCAAAACTTTGACCTTTAAGAGCTTAAGGTACAAGTGCAAAATGCTATAAAAATGCCTCCATGCATGAGAAAGTCTTAACAACTGTAAGATAAAAGAATACTAGACAGGACATGTAATCACTGTAAGGATGCTGAGATTTAGCTCCACAACAGAGATTTAAAAAATTCAATTTTATGTCAACTTGGATGGTACTCTGTACTCAGTTTGAACATATGCAAAGAATCTACATCACATGGTTAGAAAGTCTATGAAAACTCCTTGAGTTTGACATCATATTGCCACACAACCACAAAATTTCTAACCAAAACTGGTACTCACTCTACGATCTTTAGCTGAAGTGTTGTATGACAGAACTGTTTCAGTTGTCACAACGAACAGAATTACACTGTCACTTGTCTGTTTGAAGGCAAGTCCTATGATGGGTGACAAAAAATAGCAAAATATCATCATGCCATCATTCACAAATCAGAGTAAACCTAATTCCTATTATAGCTATACACTCTGTTCTACCTATGTTACCAAATTATTATTGAAACACTAATTGCATCAGTATTTATTCCAAAAACACAGTGTATACTGAAGAAATGAATGAAAACTTGATTAAAATTCAAATTCTAGCCCCCCCTCCAACACAGTATATATTCTTCTAGATAGAACCTTATTTTGATTACTGATTGTTGTACCATTTTCATTGTAACAATGTCACTTTTTTTACCCTTTTAAGGAGAAAACTAAACCTAACTGTACCTGTTACAGGATGCTTGTCGTGATGAACAATTCTCTGCTTTGTGTGCCTTAAAACAATAAAGAATGATGATATAATGTAATAGGCAATGATATTTCAAGCTGTTATTGTTGATGCGGAAAAATAACTTTGACCCTTACAAAACCACAAAATATTGCATTGGTAGACAGTAAATCACTAGTTAATAAAGGTAAATTTCTAAAGAAACTGACAGGAGGAAAGAGCTTCTTAAGCTGAAGTTTCAAATGTTTTGCCCTTTGTAAAAGCGACTTACAAAGTAAGTCACTCAGCTAATTAGGAAGAAAAATTAATGGTCAAGGCTGGAGATAGCAAAAATGACAATGAATTGTAAATGATCTGACAAATTTGGCTGAAAGCTGAAAGAAAAAAGCAGCATAGTTGATTACAGTTGAAGATGCAGCTACTGCACAGTTCTGTAAATTACTATTCATGATGATGTTATTGGCTTTAAGACTCGAGTAGTCTTCATCACAAATTTTATATCTATCCAGGTTTATCAAGCAAAAAAGTATTGTCATTCTGAATGAAAAGTAAGTTACCTAGTAAAATTCTTTAGCAATAAATAGGCCACTTGTGTGGTACTGGCAATGAATGATTTTCATAATGACTTCTGTTGGGACTGTCAAAAAACAATTCTCTTTCACAAACAATAATCTCCTTCAGAATGAAAGAGGGACAGTATTAAAAAAAAAAGAGTTACTGCATACATTGTTTGCAGTGCATTTTTAAGTCAAGGACATTTCCTTTCTCACCTATCACGGGTGATATCTCCTTTGTATACAAGAACAGTACCATCGGCAAATCCTACAGCCATCTGTGTCAAGTTTTCCATCAATGCCAAACAAGACACCTGCCATTCAGAATAAAAGTCCTTTCTTAAGACCTCAATATACCACTCCAGGCCAGGTTTTAAGATATTTAGTTCAGGATAAATTGACCAATTTCTATAACTTCTTTAATCATAAGCACTGAGTAGAGAAAATGAAATTTTTGTGAAATTAGATGATGTAAAATAATCATAAACAAATTGTACCGCAACTGGTTTGTTTCCTGGAATAAGCCGCTGCATGCAACAGCAGACAGGGTTTCCATACTTGTCAATCTAGAGAAAAACAATTCTCATTAATTGATAACATCAGTGAAAGACACACACTAACATGGAATATCATCACTTTCAAACAACTTAGATGAGTTTGCTAACAACTTTGATAAGTTTCCTAATAACTTCAAGCAGTTTGTTAACAACTTACAAAGGATGAGTTTGCTAACAGCTAAAAGTGAGCTCAACTAAGATGAATCTCCTCACAACTAAGATGAGTTCACTAACAACAGAAGCGAGTTTTCCAATAACTTAGGTGGGTTCACCATCAAGTAAGAAATCTTTGCTGAAAAACCTAGAGGAGTTTCCTTACTACCTAGAAAAACTTGCTCTAAAATTTAATGAGTTTGCTAAACTCTTAAAGGAGCTTGCAAACAACTTAATAGAGAAACTGTTAAAAGCAGAAACCTAAGTGTGTGCACATGTGCTCTAATTATCTACAGTATAAGTCATAAAGTGTAATTTAAAAATATAAGAAAACAAACCTTGTCTAGATTCCAAACTCTCATAATTGGATCAATTCCTCCTACTTCATCTTCCTGTAGAGATAAAAGATTACAATTCATGAGGACACTTTCAACAATATCATTATGACATGATGTACAAAACTGCCACCACCACACTGCTTGTCTTAGGAATATATAGTATAGTTGAAAATAATAAAAGCTTGAAAGAATTGTCTTGTATTTGTAAAGAGAGCTGTAGTCCAGTGACATTTTAATGGTTCCTTAACCCTTTGATCCCTAAGAGTGACAAGGTTCTAATTTCTCCTTACAATATAACCCCTGAATAAAATGTTTAAGTCATGAGAATAAAGGAAATGATCAGCAACTAATGAAGCTCTTGATGGTTTTATAAATTCTCCTTGTTAGAATGCCATGACTCTTTCGACAGGCACGGTTTAGCTTCGCTCTATGACAGATGCATGAAATTATATATGGATCTGTTTTTGTCTGTCTCAAATCCATCTCACAAATTATATAATTTGCTGCCAGATAGGCTTTTTTCAGCTTACAATACTAGACACCGGCGCGTTTTTAACATGCCGCGCTTTCGCACTGACCGTTTCAAATTTTCATTTATCCCGGCTATGTGCGCATGTGCTAACCTAGATCTTTAGCCATTCCACTGCTGTATATTAGCTATATTAGTTATATTAGTAATTTTATTTAGGTCTTAGCATTTTTGTAATAGGTAGTCTTATACCCCATTCACACCAAAGCTTAAACATGTTTTAAAGTTGTTTTGTTAAACACACTTTAATTTTTTTTTCTTAGTAGAACCAACTTTACCTAATATTTTCTACTTAAAATATAGCCCATTGGAAATGCAAGTTAGCAAGTACTTGAATCCTACGCAAAATTAAGTTTTTTCAGTTCTCTCTTTGTGATTTTCATTCAGTAAAAGTCAGTTTAACAAAACATGTTTTGCTGGTGTGAATAGGGTATTATATAGTCTTATATAATCAATGATTGTGAAAAGCACACAATTCAGCCTATGGCTGCAATGTATTTTATTTGATAATAAACTATCTATCAAATTATGTGTAGAGAAGAGTATGGAGAATATGCACAATGATGTTAAGGTGTAAAGGGAAGTATTTCACACAATTAATTTGTTTTACTGAGTATGAAGCACTTACTCCAACTGTAAATAAAATATTTTGCTGTTTCAGTTGGTAAAAATGTGACACACGCATTTCATAGGCCTGGAAAGATGTGATGGTTAAATCACGGCCCAGGAAGTGAACAAAACCAGTTGAATCTGTCAAAATACAAAAACCAAATACTTTAATCACTGCGCAATATAAAAAAAAACAAAAAACATAATTACTTTTCCTAAATCTTACATTAGCCAGTCTTGAGCATAATTAAACAAAACTACATGGCATCCACGGTACTTAACAGCCTATGTTTTTTTAACCCTTTTAACTCCCATGAGTGACCAAGACAGAATTTCTCCTTACAATATCGATACAATATCAAGCAGACAAGTGACAAGAAAAAGGAAAAACATCACTTAGGGAATTATTACTTGATTCATTACCAAATTCTCCAAACTAACATCAAAAGAACTGTATGGCAGACAGTAAAGAGATTACTAATGAGATCTCGGGTGTTAAAGGGTTAACTGTCTTCTACTTCTAAACTTATTCACAGCCCCAGCTACTTTCTGTTTGAAAGTCATGTTTTTAAATGCTTTTTGCATATTTAAAATAAACTATAATGGCAAAATTTGAGCTCAATCTGTAGTAAAGATCACTTGCCTCCAATAACTAGCTGGCCTCTTCCACTTGTGCATGCTGTGATACTTGTATCCTATATGACACAAACATGAATTCTATTCAAATATTGACATTTACATGAATCTCCGTGAAATCAACACAAGTCAGTGTCCAAACAGTCAGACATCCCCCACCCCACAGGCTGTATGACCTCACCCTAACACATCACCCCCAACAAAAATTAATATATCCATAGTATCAAGATTGATGGTTTGATTTTAGAAGTATCAGGGATAAATTCCAAATAAAAGAGTCGAACTTAGTGGGTATTAAAATCTCTTGTCAGCTTCCACACTCACAAAAGAATTGACCACAAAATATAGGCCAAAAATGGGACAAAAAAGAAATTGTTTTTCAACAGTTGCCAACGTAGAAGTAAAAATTGTCTCTTTTAGGATAGGCCATCAAAAACTTGTTTCTATATACAACATGCTTTGAAAGGAATACACTTGACTGTAATGTGAGTCAGGATTATAAACATGTCTTGTAGCACTCAAGTGCTGGAAGATTTGTCCTAGTTTAGAAATTGTGCAAATTGCCAAAAACACTTTTTTCAGTTTCTTATTTCATTTTTCATTTGACTTTCACTTTCTCATTCCAAATTAAACACAGACATATTTTCAAAACCTGTTAAAACTGAGCACCATGTTGGACAAAATAAATTACTAAGAAAATCACTTTTTCAATGAAATCTATGTCAGTCTGCAATTTTGACTACTTGTAGGGATCATCCAATCAATGTCCTTGCAGTATTTGGTTATTTGCTGTAAATTTGTAGAGTAAAAACTTAACTTAACTTAAACAAATTTTTGTGAGATGGAGCAAGGCACCCCCTCCCCCATCCCACACCACCCCTCCCCCGGCATGGGAGGAGATCTGTTTGCAAACCATTTTGAAGTTTTTTCATCGATGACATAAGCTATGAATCGATTTAAAAAGAGATGGGGAGCAAAAGTTTCATTTGAATAAAATCATACTCTTATGAACGTCATCTAAATCCTAGTTATGTTTGTAAGAACCAACCTTCAGACCCGTAAATGGCTGAGTCGTTCCGGGGTCTTTCAGAACCTCCTTGTCGAAAAAATTGAACCGGCGCCACTGCAAGACGAAAACTTTCATTTTTGAGCCCTGGTTTGTGATTCTGAAAACATCAAAATGGCCGAAACAAACCTGTAATAATGCCATCGCGCTGAAGTATTGTCAACAAAATATTTCAATTCCTGGTTCCTCGTACCCTAGTCCACCATCTTGTTTAGAATCCTACCCAAAAAGGCCTATGGGAAATACCATATTTGGAATACTTGATTGACAAGTTGCGTAAATTTGGTGAAGTCACGCAAAGCACGCGCAGACGAACCACAGAAGGAGCGGCCATTTTCTTTTGTTCTCTTTCCTCATAATCTAAACGACGTGGAACGAAGTGACCATCATTTGGAGATTTTAGTATCGAAGACTATTGTACTCTTTTAGGGAATGTCAGCTACTATCGACCAGGTATGTTTTCAGTTTAAATTATTTCGTTTTTCGCCGATATCTTGGCGACCAACGGCAACAACGACTAATTTGATTCTAATTTCCTCTGCATTCCTGAATGCGTGTTCCCTCGTGTGTGTGCAGCGACCCAAGGATCACAGCGGAAAAGGTACGTCACTGTCTTTTTACTGCGTGTTTTAAGCGGCAAAGAGCCGTTTGCGTGATAGTTAATCGATTAACGCTGTTTCGAATATTTTACAGGGTACGTGAACAAAAATGGCGAATTACAGAATGTGGCGGGTGAAGATATCGATCGTTACCTCCATCCGGGAGCGAAACAGGTGAGATTTGTCAGATGTTTACTTTGCAGGCGTATTTTCTTCGCACCACTCCGCGAATTAACCACGATTTGATTCCTTCAAGGGCCTACACTAACTGTTGCCGTGTCTTTTTTTCTATCCCTTCGATAACGTCATGGCATTCCCGATGGATCGGCTTACGACGATAATCATAAATTCGTGTTTAGGGCACCGAGAAACAGTTGAACTCTCAACAAGTCAACACGAGCTTGCCGAGCCAATTAACGGACACTTATCTGCCACCATTTTATCCTACGACAACAACGGGTTCCAATACAGGATTACCTCCGATGCCATTCCCTTATCTGAATGCTGCTGGAATCAGCGACGGCACTTGGTCCACTGGAGTACCTTCGCTCAATCCTAACACGCTGTTTCCTTCATCGGGTTTCGGAGCAGTTGGGAACGGAGAACAACTATTACAAGACCAGATGTTCAATCACAATGCAGGAGTCGCCGTTTCTACAAACGCTTATCTAAGCAGTTTAACCCATAACTCTCAGGGCCCCCAAGCACTCTATTTTCCTGGAACATCTGATATTTCATGGGGGGAACAGTCTCAGGGGGCAGCAATGTTGCCAAATTTTTACCAACCACCACCACCTCCGACATCTGAACACGGAGCTTTGAATCCTATTGGAGTTGATTTGGACTCTTTGAAAGGAAAGGAGTTTGGTTCTGCTGGAAATGTGGAAAATGCCCTTTCTAGTTTGGCTCTAGGAGTAGATGACAAAGGAAATGAAGGGTTGAACGATCAAACCAAGTTGTCATCTCAGGCAACTAGTTCATCAACTGTTACTCCTTCTGAGACTAAACCAAAGTCTTGGGCTGCTATTGCAAGCCAACCAGCTAAGCCAAAGGCAAAGTTACCTCCACCAAAACCAAAACTGCCTCCTCCAATAACCTCACAACAAACTGTTGGGCCTTCTAAAGTTGAATCTGGAGCATGGGGAAATGCAGTAAAATCTGGTCCCAACAAGCCTGCAATTGGCCGCGGCACAAGGCCGCGACCCAATACAGGAGGAATGTCCGGAAATCCAGGACCTGTGAATCCACCAGTTAATTCATCTGAATCTGTTCCAATTCTTGATAAATTGAGATCCAAGAATTGTTACAATCCAAAGGAATTTGGCCTACTTCAGAAAAATGCCCGGTTTTTCATTATCAAAAGTTACAGCGAGGACGATATTCATCGTTCAATCAAATACTCCGTGTGGACAAGCACAGAGCATGGAAACAGGCGTTTGAACGATGCTTTTAAAGAGCAGCAGGGCAGTAAATCTCCAATTTATCTGCTTTTCAGTGTGAATGGAAGTGGCCATTTCTGTGGAATTGCAATGATGACATCGGAGGTCGATATGGAGATTGAAACTGGAATTTGGACTCAGGACAAGTGGAAAGGCAAGTTTGATGTGAAATGGTTCTATGTGAAGGATGTGCCAAACAATGCATTACGTCATATTCGCTTGGAGAACAATGACAACAAGCCTGTTACCAATTCCCGGGATACCCAGGAAGTCCCACTGGAGAAAGGAAAACAGGTACTGAAGATCATTCATTCTTACAAGCACCAGACATCAATCTTTGATGACTTTGGCCATTACGAGAAACGACAGGATGAGGAATTTAAAAAGGTAAGATTGAGCTTATTTGAAACACAGTGACATTAAGGCATCACTTTTGAAGTAATTATACTTCCTCATGTGTAAAGTCAAGGTTTGGAAGTGCAAGCCAAAGGTTGTCCTGAGAGGTGCATCTTATTTTTTACTTTTAGGCATTAGTTAGGTCAAAAAACATCCTTGTTTAAAATTTAAATCCACCATTCTTGCCCCTTGTAATGATTGGAAAGTAGTAATTGGAAAATAAAGATTGGAAATCTGCAGCATTCTACCTTCATGAACAAGGAATTCACACTTAATTTTTGGCAGTAAGACTTTTGATTTTAAAAATTAAAAAAAAAAAAAAAGGCAAGAGAAAGTAGAACCATTTAAAATGATGCAACTCTGGCTATTTATGGTGACATGATTATGCTAATGTATTAGTGCACATGTACTTTTAGCTGTTTGCATTTATTTTCTAGACTGTCACTGGCATATTATTTAAGAAATTATCAAGAATGGAATAATTGTTTCATCTCCTGGTTTCTGTTTCTCTGCTGTTCAGGGCGTGAAATTAACTTTTTTTCTGATAGCCACTTGGCTCCTAAATTCTTCAAAGTGGTAGCCAATTCTCAAAAAGTTGGTCGCCATTTTCAAAGACAAACAAAATCTTTCTTTACGCTGTCAGCGTTCCAGATAGACCCTCCAAAATTAAGTAAGGGAAAAGATCTTTAACGTGCTACAAAGTGGACACTAGGATGGATGATATACAACGTCAGGCTCATCTAAATCCTAGATGGCGTCTAGTTATCGATCGAGAAGCATGTGCTGCGTTTTGGAGACAAACTTAATGAGGAAGTTTGCCGCGGGTTTATCTTTGCAAATCTTTTTAATTCACTATATCTCTTGGTAAGGTTATGATGAAACGTTCTAGTTGCTAATTTGGCGACTAACTTTCAGGATTTGGTTGCCAAAGTGAAAAATTTTGTCGCATTGGCACCTGTATTAGGTGCAATTTCACGCCCTGCTGTTACAGTTCTACCACAATACTGAGTAACACTTCTATGATTCTATCATGCTTAAAATTTTAGTAGGAATTGTGGTGCAATGACACAGCAGGTGAATATTGAAATTGTTGCTTGAAGATGAAATCACAAATTATGTTGATGTGCTTTTAACCCTTTAACTCCTAGATCAAATTTGTAATTCTCCTTACTGTCAACCATACAGTTTTTATATCATTATTTCAGAGAATTTAGTATTGGATCAACTTATTGTCCTCAAAAGGATATTTTTCTTTATTCTCATCACTTATCCGGTTGATATTGTATAGATATTGTAAGGAGAAATTCTGTTTAAGGGTTAAAGTAGGAAGAGATTTACATAGTGCTTTACTGTATTTATAGATAGCAAGTTCTATACCTCAGCAAAGGGGTTGGAAAAGGTTCCTCTTCCAAGAGATAATCAGTTGCACTTAGATCCCATAATTGGAGAATTCTCAAATTGCTTATTGAAATAAGCATTATGAGAGAAAAGATATGAAGTTAACATCTACTGAAAAAGAAATTCTTTCTATCTGTTTTTCAGGGAGGAAAGAAAGTTGTTGGAGTCAAAGCACCATAAAGAAGGGCATGCATAAGTCTGCCTTCACTAGCCAGAGAGTCTGAATAAACTATTATTCCAATAATAATTCTTTTCTAGTTGGGCAAAGGAACCCTCTAATGATTTGCTTTTGGAGAATTTCAATTATTCCAATGGTGATTTGAAATTCTGTATAGTCTCAACTTCAAAATAACAAATCACCAGTATAAACTTTAAAAAAAAATATAGACTGACTCGTGCTGGGAGGAAGCTTATGTCTTTAGGTAGGTATGAGCTCAAAAGCTCCCCAAGTACATGTAGTAGGATCATTGTTTTTTATTCCTTGAGTACTGTAGGTTGGAGCCAAGGTGGTGCTGTTGGCTTAAGACTGTTATGCATAGCTGCTATTAAGCTGGGGGTCCTTTCACAATAAACCACAATCGTGTGATATTGGTTTTGATTCTTTGATTGAATGGTACAATCTGATGTCACTGAAATTCTCACCTCCTTCTGAATGATTACATTTCTTTCACTTAAAAATTGTAAGCATTTTATTCCCAGGGATGACCTAAAGAATTTCTCTCAACAATAATTATTCATTTTCTAGCAGAGTGCTGATGGAGGGTATAAATATTGATGAGGAAAATGTTTGATCAAATACCAAACTCTCAGTTCTGAAAGTGTAAGAAATGTATCCCAAACAGTGTTGAGAATCGATATTTAGAACGTCATGAAAGGGTGACAATGCACAATTCATAACATGATACTCTTGTAAGAAACGTAGAATATCCAAGTCCTGGGTTAAGTGTTCTTGCAAAAGTGTGGTGAGAAGTGAAAGGTTTTTTCATTGGAGGAGGTGCATAGCACTTGGACAATAGCTACAATTTTTATAAATTACCTTGGGTAAAATACCTTTAATGGTGTTTTCTTTGCACATTATCTCGTTTCAGTTTGCTTCCTTATTTAATGCATGACGGGCTAAAAGATGTTAGAGCAATTTTATAACCTGTTTTATTTTCAAGAATTCTCAGTGAATTTAGGCGGTATTAAGAGGTGCTAATTAGTGGTGACGGCCTAAAAAAGAAGAAAAATGCAATTTTGGGTGAAATCATTAACAACTGTGATATTGACGGGAAAGGATCGTAGGTGTTGAGTAATAATTAGTGAAATTTTGCCAGTTGACGATATGCCCTCACCTGAATCCTTGTTTCATGCTGCCTACCAAACATTCTCCTACTTAACTTCCCCTCACTCTATCCTAAGTTAGTGTCCGAAGAACAGACATGGAATATGGGCATATCGGCGAGTTTCTTAGAGAAACTGAATGAATTCATTCTTCCTTCTCATGCGTCCTGAATTGTTAAATATCTGTTTCTATTCTTTGTTTCACTCCTTCCTTATATTTGAAGCTTTGGAGTTTTTTCTTGGAATAACATTCATAATAAGAGTTAGTGTGTAGGAAGAAACCTAATTTCAAAACATGACGTGGAAATCTTACTTTCTCTGTTTCTCATTCCTTTATGAAAACTAAGGATTATCAGACTTAATCCTTTGGGGCCCCAGGCTACACAAAATTGGCGGAGAAAGATGAATTATGTATTAAAAAATACCGCAGCAGTGACGAAAACTAGTCAAGGCTTGCTCATGAGAGTGGTTTTTAAATATTAATATGGAAAGTAATCGGAGATTGCAATGATAGCTTTGTTCTACTACTCTGTTATTGACGCTAAATTCTCAAGCTCAATCAATCGGATGCAAACTCGACATCAATCGCGGCCTTGTCACTAGTTTTTTTTTTCGCCGTGTTTTCTGAAAGTCACGTGGCTCTAATTAGAACTTCTATTGGCTCCTTGTGATGGTAGTCCCTAATCTGTGCTTTAGTTTTGGTTTCTCTACACCTAATACACTCAAAACAAACGAAAGGCGAAATGTAGAAAATTACCTTGAAATTATTTTATCACTAATAGCGAAGAGAAGTGATACAAAATGTTTTCGTCATGCAAATTGCTTACTTTACTTGTTCTGGGGAAGATTTTTAGTTTCAACGTTTCCGAAAATATCTTGTTATAGCAAAGGTTAAATTAGGTAAGGCAGTTTCTTTTAAGAGTGCATGCAACGCGTTTTTCGATAGTTTACTTCTCTTTGTTCAAGAATACAGATTTATTTTACAATTACAGAAAGGTTAGGGTATTCTCCTTCGTAAAGCCCACTCTTCCAAAGTGTAAACTGTGAATTTGACTTGGCAGAACTTCTGACTCACAATTTCTCAACTGATAGTCTGTCGGAATCTCACTGAAGTGAAGTTCACTATCAGTATCCATCTCTGGAATTGGACTGAGGCAAGGTCTCTGTGACATTACACCAGCCTCGATTGAAAGAAATTGATCGGAGCCCTGTTGGCAACCTGAAAAACTTGGGAGTGGTCCTCTTCTTGTTTTCAAGAAGAAAGCGTTCGATTGTCGACGAAGTGGAAGACTTGCGCTTTCAACTTGGTAACTGATTTCGTCAGAGCTAACATGAGGCGCGACCCCAACCCGCCTAAACAAATTCTTTACTCTGGTTCGAAACTCTCGCTTCCGGATGGAGTATATTATAGGATTGCATACTGAGCTGACGAAGAAGATACAAGTTGTGGATAGAGTAACTTCTGCTGGAATCTTGACATTTTTTACGAACTGACGGCAAAGTCCTACAATCCAACCGGGTAAAAAGCACAACAGAAACGCCGCAATGATAATGCTGACATCGACGGCTGCTTTTCGTTCGTTCATGCGCCTCAGCGTTTCTTTGCGATGGATCTCCGCTCCAACGGTGCGTTCGTTGAGGATCGGCGCGGCAGCGTTTCTTTTAAGAATGTTTGCCGTCTTTAAGACTCGCCAGTTTAGGAAAACTATTACCAGAAAAGGCACAAGAAACATGCCAATCACATACAACGCAATGTTTCTTGCTATGGAATCATCATGAACTGACCATCCTTGCTCGCAGAAGAACACTTCGGGGTTGTATACGTAATTGCCAAAACCAAGGAACGGACCGATGGAAACTAGAATCGGAACTATCCAGATGAGGGCGATAAACACTGATTTGCATTTTGTCATCGTGCCATCGTGGGTCAAAGGGGATCTCACTATAGCTTTGTATCTTTCGTAAGAAACAGCTATCAGATGCAGAACGGTGTTGAAGTAGAAATATCGCACAAAAAACGGATTAAGGTAACACATCGTTTGTCCGTAGCGCCATTTTTCTTCTGCTATGCTGGCGATGCGGAACGAGTTTGTTAGAATCAAACAGAGAATATCGGACGCTGCAAGACTGGTGAGTAAAATATATCGCATTACATTGAATCTCCTCTCAAACGCGATCGTCATGAACACCAACACGTTTCCGGGGAGTCCGACGATATTAAAAATAGCGTGGAGAACTGCGATTATTTGATGAAAAGACATACCTGATCTTAGAATCAAACGCTTGAAGTATACTTTGCAAGAGTCAATGACGTTTTGGGGTACGAGCGCTATGATGCGTAACTTATGTAACTCCAAAAAATACCTCAGTAAACTACATCCTGGTAGCAGGATCTACGCGGAACGTTTCAAAAACAAGTGAGGTGAAAAATTATATTATCTTTGCCTCAATGCTTGTCATATCTGTGCAGAACCATCAAATAACTTAACAAAAGAAAATAATAAATTGTTTTTGAACAATTCAAATTTTCAGAAGCAGTGGATTGTTTATCTGAAGTGTTGATCATCTTCCGCTGCAACGCGAGATTGATCAAGATTTTAAGAATAAAAACAACTTGTACTTTAAAACTGAGAGTCGCCAAATTGCGTTTCTATACTTCATTCCCATTTTCTTGCGTCATGCAGCATAAAATAAACGGTAAAATAAACGTAAAAGTGTTGTCTAACTGGAAAATGAACCCCAATACTTAGTGACAAGATTATATTTTGTTTGCATCAATTTTGTTTTTATTGTTTTGGTTTTCCTATTGCATTATAGATCACTAGACTAAATGGACTTCTCGGTTTGATGAAGTTTAAGAAGACCCACAAAAAACTCCTTAGTTGGTTTCTGGTCAAGACTTGGAATCGACTTAAGAATCAAAGACCTAAGAATCGACTTAAGAATCAAAGACTTTAAATCGAACTTTTGGTTTAAGATGCAAGCATCAGTTTAATTCCGGACTCGGAGGAAACGTAGATAAAAACCCTGAATTAGTGGGTGCCATGAAAACCTGTGCCAAACAAATCAATTTGCCATTGAGTGTCGAAAGTAAAACGAAACTGTGGAGTATTTTGCTTTACTTAACTCGTGATTGGTTAATAAAATTCGCGCCACGCCAGCAGCCAATCGGAATCAAAGCTAAACATAATCACGATTGGTCAATTGTCTTTCTCCCACGCTTATGAAAGTTTCCTTGTTTTTTTATTGAATTCTCTTTGGCATCTTGTGAGGAACCCCTGTGTTTTGATGTGCGGTTGTAATTATTTCAGATTTCGTTTAGAAATGCCTCTCTCGTAAACGAGATTTTATCCTTGAAAAAGTAATTGACGATACGAAAACTGCAAAAAAAGTAACACAAAGACCACTGAAATAGTTTTTAAAACTTGCGGTCAGGGGAGTGTTGACAAATTTTGCTTGTTGTGACACAGGAAGCCTCAAGTGCAAGATGTTTATTTTCATCATTTTAAATCAAAGCTGCTCCGTACAACAACAAAGCTGCGTATTAATTGTAGAGAACGCACGGAAATTCATTTTCAACCTCCATTAGGTCAAGGTTATGTATATCGTATTTCCTCGAACAAGCGCCCGGGCGCCTGTTTAAAATTTCGGCCAAAAGTGGTTGCGGGGGCGCTTTCTGGAGGGAGGGCACTTAATCGAGGGAGACGCTTATTATTTTCCAGTACTAATTCCTTTTTACCTGAAGCTTAAAAATTTATAAATAGAATTAAGCAGGTTTTCTTTGTATCCCTATTATTTAAGAAAGTGAAGGAGGGGGGTGGGGAGAGGCGCTCATTCGAGGGGGGCGTTTGTTTGACATTATGGCTTATGGAGGGGTGGGCGCTTATTATAACGTGGGCGCTTATTCGAGGAAATGCAGTATATATATATATATATATATATATATATATATTAAAAGAAGGTGGATGTAGAATAAAAGCATTTTGAAGGTTAAGGATAACATGAAATTCTTTCTGGAGTTTGACTTCACGGAATGGCAATTGGAGGGGGGGAGGGGACATCCTTTTGAGTTTCGAGGTGACTGAAGTTTTCTCATTGTGACTGACTCAGAGTAATTTTCTATTCAAGGGTGCAGAAAATTTTAACGCGCCAACGTCAAATTTTATCATTTTTGAGTTACAATACACCTCTTTTCTCAGAGAACGTTTTTCGAATTCTAGTCAATCGTAGAATCCTGTTATTCGGTAAGCAGAAGTTAGATGCAAGTCACTCTTAGGGGTGAAAGGATTACCGTAACGTGTCGCCAAACAGAACACGGTTTTTCGGGGTCTTGAATTAATATGCCGGAGAACAGTTAACCGTTTATGACTGGGTACCTGTCCAGACACAAAATCTGGAAATCAGGCGTGGATGCTAAGGATGCGTGAATGCGCGGTCCACAAGTTTTTGCCGAAGGTCTTGTTAGGTGTTCTCCATGGCGCTTTGATATTGAAATTGAGAGGATGCTGTCATATTCTCACCTTTGAAGGACCACCGACGACCCAGTTTATTCTCTTATCCAGGCTGTCCACGGTTGTTATTTGTTTGTGCAGAAAGAATACGAAAGAATAATCATTTTGCGTACACGTTCGTGATTTCGCTCACGCCATAGAATCGGCACTCGAACGAGAATGATAAAATCAGAAGGACGAATTAGGTGAAAGAAATCTGAAAGTCCTAAAGTAAGAAATTAGAAATTCATCCTTTCTTGGACAGCGGGGTAACTGTGAAAACCCGACTCAGGCCTTTCTCGTTCTTTCACTCCTCCACTTCTATCGCGCCGCTGTTTTACCAACTGAACGCCTAGAACCGGAAAATGAAGGATGCATCTTAAGAATCTGAGAGAATTACATATTAAATTAAAGGAAAGTTCATTTATAATTTTGCAAAACTTGATGGTATGTATGTGTCAACACAGAAAACTTGACAAGAAGTTGTGGGCGCTGAGTGATCTCGGTTCTGACTCGGCTGTACTATTGTAACGCTGGATACAACGAATAATGATAAAAAAGCAACACTTGTCAAAATACCTTGTCGTTCACACTCAGGAGCACGTAAAACTTGTCTTGGAAAACTTGCTATTGTGTAACAGGTTTTACCGGCATGATGACTAATTTTCAAACTTTTTTCGTGTTCTCCCAACGTACCAAGTATGTTATTACGCCGATAAACCAATAGAAAGTGCAATTTATTGCTTTTGTAAAATTCAAACAAACGGTAGGTTGTTGGCCAATTAGGACATCGCTCTTCGTATCTCGATAATTTCACTTTCTCTTTCAACGTGATTTGATTTAATGACCAGGGATTCCAGAGATATCTCCCCCAATTCATCGATTTTTGAAAACTTAGTGGCTTCAGTTTTTTGACAAATGTTTAATATTTAAGTGACAAGGTAT
This sequence comes from Pocillopora damicornis, assembly GCF_964200805.1. NCBI lineage: Eukaryota > Metazoa > Cnidaria > Anthozoa > Scleractinia > Pocilloporidae > Pocillopora > Pocillopora damicornis. The sequence goes on along the minus strand of NC_142670.1, from coordinate 36,735,734 downwards.
GATTTCAGACCAAATTGCACAAAACGGAGTTTAATTACCATTTTATTACATCTATTTTGAAATCCAGTTGCCAAATACAAGTTTTTGTAATCTGTACAAGTACTTAGAGCTGGTTTGTAAAAAAACGGTTTTTCCTGCAATTTGATTGATTTTTTTTTTGAAGAAGTCTTAAAATTTAATTGGTTTTTGTGTTTTAGTGAAGTGGTCTTATTGGCTGAGAAAAAGATGCGATTTTAAGCATAAATTTAATATGATAATTTGGTCTAATAAACTGAGTAGATAATGTAATAAGCCACCGTAAAAAGTTTCTAAAGCTCACTTTTTGAGCGTTAGCTCTTGGTCAGAGCCCTTCGATATTTGCCCTGACGAATGGCTAACGCTCTGAATGTCAGCTTTCCAAATTATCTACTATTTATTTTTAACTATTTACGGTGGCCAATTTACTTTTATCAACTCAGTTGTTAAAACCAAATTATCTTTTTACACTTCCCCACCGACGCAGCACCACAGTTTCTTTAGAAACTTGCCCCCTTTATTCATTTGTCGTTTTTCAGTTCAGAAAATAACATCTGCATGTTGCTGTTGTTGATAACAAGAAAGAGAGGAAACACATGTCGGTAAAAACTCTTTCCCAAGATAATCCTGATTTCTTTGTTGATAAACACCTAACATGGATAACTTTAATTAAATGGAGCTTGATCGACGAAGAAAAGAAAAATAAAAGCTTTGATATATTGAACTAAGGACTGTGGACTCATTGGCCACGTCGACTATAAATTATCTTTAACACGTTTTTATATGAAAGGAAGTTTTCGAGGCCCTCGCAGCTTCTACCCACGTATTGACGTGAGGAATAGATTAAATTTTGTTCCAAATGCATGTAGACCAAATCTTCTTTCCGACGTGGATAACGCGTGCAGAAAAGATTTGTGAAACGCAAAACAAAAAGGGCTCGCGATTCGTTTTTGGGGTCGCTGCCTCTAATTTATCTTAAACTTTCCAAAAAAATAAATAGTAATAATAAGAAAAATAAGAGTTATGATGATAAAGAAAAAGAAAAGAAACTCCTCAAAGCCATGTGAATCTCGAGAACTCGTTTAGATTCTTTAAGACATTTAGCAGGATACTTTGCTTTTCAAATTATATTACAGGTAAATCCTAAAGATTTATCCTCAAATCTTCGCTTGTCATCTCCTCTTCTAGTTATTATACTTTCCTTATAAATTGGACAAAAAAAGTTAGGTTTGTTTTTTCTCTTCACTTTTTCGCCGGACGATTCACTGATATGATAAGGAGAAATTCTACGTGCTACTAACATGTGGGAGTTTAAGAAAGTATAACTCAGTTTCCGTTTCAATTCTCTCTCTAAAACATGTCAAGTACTTCATTTGCCCTTATTGTGTGGTGTCTGTTGTTATTTCAGGTCCTCCAAGATATTATTGGAAGAAGCTTCTGAGGATGGTTCACTTGAAGAAATAACTCGACAGAGTCAAACATGGTTTTTCACCAAATCGTTGCAACATTTCACGCCCTTTTCGACGTCATTGGAATTCCAGGCAATTTTTTGGTAATCGTGACGACCGTCCTGGAAAGGAGATTTCATGTGATGCAGTATATTTTGCTTGCAAGTCTTGCAGTTTCAGATATTCTCTGTTTGACTCTAGTAAACTCTTTCCGCATCGGAAGCATAGCGCAACAGAGATGGTTGTATGGAGGAACAATGTGTTACCTTAATCCTTCATTTGTGCGTTATTTCTACTTCAACTCTGTTCTGCATCTAATGGCTGTTTCTTATGAGCGATACAACGCTATTGTGAAATCCCCTTTGACTTACGATGGTACGATGACAAAATGCAAAACGATGTTGGTGGCTCTCATCTGGATAGCCCCAATTCCGTTTTCCATCGGTCCGTTCCTTGGTTTTGGTAATTACGTTTACAACCCCGAAGTGTTCTTTTGCGAGCAAGGATGGTCAGTTCGTGGTGATTTCATAGCAAGAAACATTATTTCGTACGCGATTGTCAGCTTTCTTTTACCTTTTCTCGTTATTGTTTTTCTTAACTGGAGAGTCTTTCGAACAGCAAAAGCTCTTCAGATAAACCCAGTGGCCAACAACCTTGGTTGCTTCGACGATTCTGATTGCAAGCGACAACAACAAAACCAACGAAATGAGATCATATTAAGGAAGAAGAGGGAACAGAAAGCCGCTGCCGATGTCAATATAATCATCATTGCATTTCTCTTATGCTATCTTCCAGGCTGGATTACAGGAATTTTCCGTCAGTTCGTGAAAGACATCAAAGTTACAGCAGAGGTCATTCTAACAACAACGGGCGTTTACTTCTTCAGCTCGGTGTGTAACCCAATTATCTATTCCCTTCGTAAAAGAGAATTCCATAAAGGATTCAACGAGGTGGTGCGCTGTATGACACTTCAAAAAAATTCAAGTATCTTAGACGAGAACGTAAATCCGTTTTCAAGCTTCAGTGTACGAGCAAGAGCTTTCAGTTCAAGAAATATTCCTGTTTCAGACTTCTCTGACGGTCAGGATTGAGGATCCTGCGGTACTTGGGAAGCAGAGCGAACTCTCCACGTTTCTGTCTTTAATATAAGAAGTCAGAAAGATAGTTTATAAACGGACTTTTCTTGCTTAAAACTCAAACTTAATTTACGGAGACCTGAGAGCTCGAAAAAGATGCTAGGATGCAGAAATTATGGTTTAATTTCGCTTCATTGGTTTAGGTGTCCATCCCAATTGGCGGTAAAACTTTAAGCCCTTTCAATAGTCTATCCTTGGAAATTAAAGTCTTTCAACAGCCGTTTTATTTTGTTTTTTCCGTTTTTCTTATTCTTGTCTTTTATTGCTTAGTTGAGCGAAGGGAGGAACAAACACGCAGAAAACGATTCCGGAACGTGCTAGCGACAGCGGAGCGGACGAGGGGAAAAAAAGAAAAAAGAAAAAAAGAAAGAAAAGCGCTCTTTTCTCGACAGGATTGCATCCATGAGCGGAAATTTTTCCTCGTCACTTTCGTAATTCTAAATTTTTGAAGGATTTCTTAAATGGATGAGTCTATATTTCCCAAGAAAGCTGCCATGGAAACTGGAAAGTGTATTAAGCCAGTTTATCAAGAATTCACAGCCCGTTTGGTAATGATTTACCTGTATATGATTTTATTTGGCTTTTGATTCTTTCAAACAACAGAAAATTATAATTAATATCACAATAAATTAAAAATGGTTTTCTCAATAATTTTTTTCATAGTTCCATGCAGTTCTTTTTTAAAACCATTTTCACACCTAAACACTCTGTTCATCCCTTACTAATTTCTCTTTACATTGTCAAGACATTGTTAAACGTACAGGTATTGAGGAAAAAGAAATATCCACCAAAATGTAAGAGAGGTAAAAAAGTTAAAATCTTGAAAAAAAAAATGGGGAAAATGCAAAATTATCACTACATATAATTCTTTAATGATTTCCTGATTAAGGATAGTCTTATGAAGTTTCCTTGTAACAGCCAGCGGATGTCAGCTTAAACAGAATCGGAAGACAAACCTACGCGAAAGCGGAAGTAGATTCTAGCGGAAGTCAAACCCATGAGGCTGGTTTTCAAAAACGAGTCGAGCAGGCGTGTTTATCAAAACGTCACTTGCTCTGAAGGATTCTAACGAAAAGCACCACCGCACAGCTCATATGCTGGCTTGTGCTTACGTTTTTCTCGTTGTGAAGACCAGATCGTTGAGTCAGTAAACGGAGCTTCCAAAGTCTTTGTCAGCTCATTCACTGACAAAACTCCAGAGCAGATCAAAGCTGATACACTAATATGAAAATGTTTACAGTTTAAACAGGCCCATTTCAGTCAGTAATCTTAGATATCAAAGACCTTCCTGGAGGGCGAATTTGCGCCCAGGTATCCAAAACGGCAAACGAATTTAAATTCCTTTTCTATCGAACTGAATACTCTAATGCGCAATTCTCTCTCAAGCAAATTCGCCTTAGACGCCAAAAAGGCAAACGGACTGAAATTTTCCTCCTCATTTTCTCTCAAGTAACATGAGTTTTGTACTTGCACATAGGCCACTAACTGCAAAAGGCCTTTTGCGATGGGCACATGATACCTTTTAAGGCCTTTGGTGTCCATGGTACTGTAAAGGTTGCTGCAACTCGCCGTGTAACGTTGCAAATAAGCAAAGATACCACAGCGCTCTGGAATTACAGAATGAACTTATCAGAATATAAAACCAAGACGAATTTATAACAGCTCCTAACCAAGGGAATCTCTGTCAGACCAAATAATGAGGTTAGTTTTGCATTCGAGAAGAACTGAAAAGTTAAAAAAGGAAACACGTCTAGTAATCCACCAAGCTACCACTTTTTGATGGACTCATCGAGCGAGAGAATTCTCTCATGGTTGTGGCCAGCTTCTCAAACTCTTCCCATTTGATGGATTCCAAGCTTCGTTGCATTCGAACTTTGGATTCCATATGCGAGCAGCGCGACTCGGAGTCTTCAAGTCGCAGTTTGAGGCGCTCCACTTCTTCGTCACGTTCGTCAAGCTAGCATGTGAGAAAAAAAACATTATTGACATGAGTAAATGAAAACAGTAGACTACGAGACACAAGAATGAATGCTTATTGCAAAAGAAGAGATTACGGGTATGTTTGGGCAGATCCGCGGTTGAACTGTTGAAAGGTGACATGCCCACAAGTGAGTGGTGGCAAATCCGCGAGCGAAAGGTGACATAGCCGTGAGAGGAAGATATAATACGCGCGAGTGAAAGGTGACGAATCCACGAGTGAAAGGTGATAAACTCAAGAGTGAAAAGTGACATACCCACGAGTAAAAGGGGACACACCTGCGGGTGAAAAGTGGTATACCCGCAAAAGAAAGGTGACATACCCGCCAGTGAAAGGTGGCGTGCACGCGGATGAACGGTGACATACTCGCGAGTGAAACGTGGTCTAAAAGCGAGTGAAGAGTGACATATCCGCGAGTGAAAAGTGGCATACCCGCGAGTGAAAAGTGGCATACCCGCGAGTGAACGGTGACATACCCGCGAGTGAAAAGGTGCACACCCACAAGTGAAAGGTGACATACTCGTGGGTAAAGATATGGAAAAAGTGGCTGAGTTTAGGTCCCCAAGAAAAATTTCAGCAGCTTTCGCACTGGTATGGCAACCAGGCGGGTAAGAATCGATGCTTCAACGCGGATACATGATTCATGCATTAACTTGTTTTGTCGTTATATAGCACCTTTGCGTTTAAGTTCGCTACTTCGTCAGCGAGGAGTAGTTTATCTCTCTTTAGAGCCACGTTCTCTGAGTTAGTTGAGTCTTGGTGTCCCTCCACTTCGTTTAATTCGTTACGGAGTTGAGTTCGCTTCAAGTTCGCTGCAAGGAAGAATATCATGAGAGTTAAACCTGTATGCTTTATTAAACAAATTCATTTTGTCATCTGTTCATTTCTTCTTTTCATTTACATTTTTCATTTAAATCGACTTTAACAAAAACCGCGGGTTTAAAATTCATGATTTTTTAAGCAGTTTTAGAGAGTTTGAACTAAAATATTTACCTTCTAGGGAAGCTTGCTCTTCTCTTGACAACTGTATAAACAAAAAGATAGATGAAGAAACGAAGACTCAAATCAATATAAGTCAAAATCGATACAACGAAATTGGTTTACGCCACGAAAACATTTTAAGAGTATTAGGGTAAACTGGACACAGAGTCACCTAAAACCTTTGATAGAGCAACTTCGTTGCGCGTCGCAAGTAATCCATTGGTTATGATCTTTTTTTATCGGCTTTCTGTGATTGCTTTTAAAAACTTCCGCAACCCTCTCAAAAAATCACGAGCAAGATTTCACTCGCATTCCCCGCGCTTCATGAAGTCTGCATGACACGACTCCTCATTGGCTCGTTGCAGTGTTTTCCCTCTTTTGATTGGTCATGTTGATTCCTTCCATTTTGATTCCGCGAAAAGCAATCGAAACGCGCCATAATTCAAAATACCTTGGCAAGGGTTTCCCTGTGATTTTGCTGTTCAATTTTTAGCAGCTCCTTGATTCGTTCAAGCTCATGCTGTAAGTGTTTCTCGCTTTCTTTCAGAGTCACAAGCTCTTGGATGTTTGCGTGTCGACGAAAATCTTTCTCGTCCTTATGAGCACGATCCTAAAGAGAAAAAAAAACATTAAGATTACTATAATTGTTTTCCTTTTTAAACCAAAATTCTGCTGATCACGATCGTTAATGAATTTATTTGTATAATTGCTCATAACCGGTTAAAAGCGCGGAAAAGCTACACAATCGCGCGTGATCGGGTGAAAACAACAAAAGGCGAGCAATATCCATTAGTATAAATCTACTTATTATATACTCAACAAAATATCGCGTTTCTGATTGGTCAATGATGAATGCATAAATAGGTTATAGAGTGCAATAGAGGTTATAGAGTGCAATACGGAGAAGTTGCCATGGAAACACCGGGGAAACCATAAGCGCCAAATTTAAACACCAACTTATAAAAAAATGGCTGACAGAGTTCGGCTTGTAATATTTTCTGAGAAACTTTCAAGAACTTCACGCTTGATTTACCTGTCACAACATTACATTTTTGATTGGTTCAAATAAAACATGTGAGCATTTTGGAACCCATTGAAGTGTTTTTTGTAGTACGTAAGGCGTGCAGAGTAGCGCGATGGAGTAATTTTGTCGAGAATATAATAAATAAAAAATCGTATGAACCTGCTCGTGCATTTCGTGATTTATGGTCACTCGTGATGTTTTGAAAGTTCTCAAATTGCACTCGCCTACGGCTCGTGCAATTTTGAGAACTTTCAAAACATCACTCGTGCCCATAAATCACGAAATGCACTCGCGTTCATACGATTTCCTATACTTATTCGTTGACTTATTCTACAATCTGATTGGCTTCGCCTCTCGCTATCTGTTCAATGATAGATAGTGGGTAAGCGGATAGAATGTGGTGTGACCATTTGTATTGGCGAGAAAGTTCTTTTGATACTCCTAACCTCATAATAATGTACATGAAAAAATTACGCGCTTCTCATTAGCTGAAAACGAGAGCATTCTCATGCAACACGATTGCAAAGTTGTAACACGAGTTCAAATTACAAATAGCCCGCGCACGCTGTCAAAACTTCGACTGTCTTAACTCTCTGTGATGTTTTTTCGTGCATGTTATTGACAAGTAATGACATGATTTATCTTGCAATTTGGTGTAATAAGCACTTGTAAATTTTTCAAAGAGTACAAATTGCACCTGCCCTAGGGGTTCGTGCAGTGTTGTTGTTTTTGAAAAATTTACTCGTGCTTATGACCTCCAAACTACACTCGAAATCATGTTATCCCCTATACAGACAACACTTTTAACACAACCACACAAAAAAAATTTGAAAATCTGGGACTTACCATATCTATTTGTTTTCTAAGTTCTACGACCTGAGCAGATATAGCAGCATTTTCTTTGATTAATGCAGTGCAATCATCCTGGATCTGAAAAAAAAAACGGTATTGTCAAAGAACTATTCCATAGCGATACAATTATGGATAAACAAAATAACTATTATCATGGTATGGAAACTGGGTAATAATGAATAACACCTTAAAAATTTACTTTACTTGGGTGAACAAATACTACAGAGGCCACTGAACAAGCTAAAGGTGAGCAAAGATGGTTGCAACAAGCAAAACTTTTCAGGCTCACAAATCAAGCCCGGCTCTTTCAAAAGGTAATTTTTCAAGAATATTTACCTTGTTTCTCAAGCTTCTGTCCTGTTCAGCATTTATTTCTTTTTCTTTTAATTGTAGTCTTAATTGGCGTATCTCTTCCTGCAAAATAACAGAGTAAACTCAATTTGCACAATCCTTGACAGTGCAATTCATGTAGTAACAGTAGTCTGTCCTCACCCTGAGTGCCCTTCCTAACTCCTCCTTGGTTTTTGCTTGAGAGTCAAAAAACTTGTCGTCCATCTCTTGCAGCTGCGTCTTAAGCTTTAAACATTCTGCTCTCTTCTCTTCTAGTTCAATTCTTACATTGTTCAAGTCTTCAGTCTTGTGGTCAAGCTAAAATCAAATTATAAAACTTCAGCTGAAAAGAAAACCCAAAGATTTGGCCTTCTATGCCATTTCTTTTTTATTATTTTACATTAACAGCATAGAGTGGATCCAGAAAAAGTCATAACAAGGAATTAAAGTAAATGATATCTTTTAAGAAAAATCCAAGAAAAGGAAGGACTATGGAATAATATGCATTCTACAGATCTTCTTAACCCTTTCATTCCCACAAGAGACCAAGACAAAATTTCTCCTTACAATATTAATACCATATCAAGCAGGTAATTGATGAGAATAGAGAAGAATATCAATTATGGGATTATTAGTTGATCCAATACCAAATTCTCTGAACTAACATCATAAGAATTGTATGGCAGACAGTAAGGAGAATTATCTTGGGAGTGAACGGGTTCAGAAGCCTGCCTTGTCACCCAACTGGTGATCCATGAATGCAAGAGGTGAGTGTCATGCACAATGAGGGACGATTCCCATGTTTCAGTTAGTTTGCTTGCTGATCAGCTGTTTTGATTATTTGGCTTTTGGTTTGCTTGTAAATGGCTGCTTTTTGCTTTGATGTCTCATTGCTACCTTACAATTTTCTCCTTTCCTATGATTGGTCATTGTGATGGCTTGATAACTCAACATAACTTGTTCAAAATGCTCATTTAACCCTTTGACCCCAAAAGAGTGACTAACATCTAATTTCTCCTTACAATATCACCCCTGAATCACACATTAAGGTCAAGAGAATATAAGAAATGATCACTAACTAAAGAAGCTCATGATTGTTACACAAATTCTCCTTGTCAGCACCTTAGGAAATGTATGAAGAACAGTATGGAGAAGATGCAAACTGATGTTAGGATGTAAAGGATTTATAGAGACAGAGCCATTGAGATGATAAACCTTCTACCTACCTCTATTCTGTAGTTTTGCACTTTTCTCTCTGCTTCCTGTAAAGCAGTCAGTCCTTTATCAGCTTCACTCTTGTACTGATGTACCTGCACATCTCGTCTTGCACTTTCACGTTCACGTAGGTCAGACATCTTTTTCAGCGAGACTATCTCATTCACTAATTGACGCTTCTCTGCTGCGTGAGACTCTGGAGAAAAGTTGACACAAGATTGGAGATAAAATAAGCATTTAGTTAAACATTGCCTCCAGCTGACTGCTAGTAAAAAAAGCCAGCCTGAGTTTCTGGTTTGATTAGTAGGAAGGGGGTATGTATTTCCAAAATATAGACAGAGTCAAAAAATTCATATGCCCAGCAATGTCCAAAAAGATAAAAGAGCATTGTGCTGCTGCTTTTAGTGTGTATATGGGTTTGTGTGCGTGTGGGCATGGGGGGAGGAGGTTATTTCTTTTGTCATCTACTGTGAGCAATAGTCTTCTCATTGGAATTGAATTAACCTTTTAAATCCCAATAGTGATTAACATGCAACTTCTCCCTAAAATACCTGTACATTTTTCAGCAAATATGTTATGAGAATGTTCAAACTTATCAGGTAGAATTTGTTGTATTGATCTTACACCAAATTCTTATAACTAATTTACAAGGAAATGTGTAATAGCTGGAGGGGAGAATGAACAACCAGATATTGGGAGTTAAAGTGTTCAGAAGATGGAGCAGAAGAGAAATAGGAGGAGTAGCAATCTTGTATTTCATAGTACCAGTAGATCTCACCTTCAGCATCCCTGAGGCGTTTGATGGCAGATTCTTTCTCTGCCTCCAACATGTGCATTTGAGATTCTTTCCTGGCAACATCTGAGGATCGTTCATCCACTTGAGTCTGAAGATCTCGCAGCTTCCGCATCATACGATCTGCTTCCTCTGTAACACGAGGTGGAATGGCTGTAATGCAAATACATAATATACCAAGGTTGAAACCCTTTTGACTCTGGACCTGTCCAGCCTGTAAGTTCTCCTTACAATAACAAATGAAGATGTTGTTAAGACACAGTGAGGGGAAAAGAGATTACTGAGATCAGTATGGGCTCATGCAATTTTTTTTCACTTTGAAAAATTTACTTAATGTGCTTATTTACACCAACTTGCACTTGAAATCATGTCATTACCTATACAAAGGTTTAAAGAACCATCTAAAATGACATAATATGGGTTCATGAGAAGAAAAATTATCCTTGACCTGTAAGTCAATTGTGTACTTTTGTCTGACTCTCCTGATCATAGGTCAAAACAAAACATTCTTCATTCCCAGTAATTACCTGATGCTTTCCTTGCTTGTTCTCGTCTTAAGAAGTATTTACAAGTTAAGGAAAGGAAACAGATGCAATTGAACAATTGAAGGAATGAATGATATGAAGCCCTATTTGTAAGTGACTTTTAAAACTGCTTTGTTCTCCTTTCAAATTAACATGTAGAGCCTATGCACAATAGAGAGCAAAAGAGACATTGCAATTCAATTCACTTGAATAAAATAGATTTTTGTTCTGCTTTTCCCTTCAGTTATGCAATAATTTCCTTACAAAACTGAGAAAAACTGGTGACTGATCACAAGAAAATAATTAGTTATGCATAGGTATAGACTTTCATTTAATTTTAAATATTCTTTCTGGAAAAGTCTCTTACAGAATAAAAAGCCAATTTTTTTCTATATTGTGTGGCATAGAAAATCTAGACTTAAAAAAAAAAATCCTCTAAAGAAACCTTTCTCCTGCATTCAAGCAGTGAAAATTACCACACTAAAGGTTTAAATCACTGTCGTATAAAGGATACAGATAGTTAGCTTCCAATTCAAGGAAGTAAATCTGTTGTTGAAGATTCCTAATGTACTCATTTTCAATGTTTCCAATTTCCGTTGTGGAAGAGGAAGATCTTGCATGTTTTCTATAAGAGAACAAAAACACAATTCATATTCAGAGGTTAAATATTGTGCTTCTCTCTTATGAGACTTAGATCTAGGTGCTATAACAGAGCAGAAAATTCCAAGAGTAAGTTAACCCTTTCACTCCCAAAGATCTCATGAGTAATTTCTCTCTGGTGTTTCTTATCATGTTATTTCCAAGAATTTGGTATTGGATCAATCAATAATTCCTAGTTGATAATTTTTTTGATTCTTATCACTTGTCTGCTTGATATTATTTTGATATTGTAAGGAGAAATTCTGTCTTACAATACAAGAAAGAAGCCAATGAGTCCTAGCAAAAAAGTTATTTTCTCAAAGCATAGAAGATTAATCAAAGATGAAATATGGTCCATAAGTTAATAAAAGAAAAAAGAAAAGTCATTATGAAATTTTCCACTTTCTACTTTATATATTTTTATAAACACTAGATGTTTGCTAGTTAAAATTACTGATTGAACACCAATCGAATCGAAGGTGTTAATTTACTTTGCATGGTAGATCCAGTATTTAACTAATTAATCCAAACACAATAATATAGAGAAACTTTAAAGATAGTTGTCTGCAGCTTTTACACATAAACATGACTTTTAATTCACACAAAACAGATCCTTTAGTAAAATTTGCTTTAAATTTCTCTAATCGAATGGTGGTTTGTTGAAAAAATTTAAAGTTCATCTCGTGCCAAGTTTGGCAGCCTGAATTTCCCATATCTCTGACATGAATATCAGTAATGAGGTTATTTAAATACTTTTTAAATTTTTTTTGGCAGCAAGTCAAGTCAACATAATGATGTTTCTAAAAACAAAAAGTCGTTTTGGCGTGAATCCTAGACACACACATGAAAATAGCTCAAGATCTAAGAAGATGTGCAAACATCTACTGATAGTTGTAGCAACTGAAGAATGCACAGAATATTGGTAAAGGTGCATGCGCTATTCCCTTACGGTATTCCTCCACAGTGGGCCTACGTAATTAAAATTAAAACCCAATTTGATCACAGCAATAAATTGCAACAGTGGCAATTAAAAAATCTACTCACCTCGATTTGGAATCAAACGAAGCAGCTAAATGTAAGTTTTTCCCACTCGATTTACCAAAGCTTCCAGAACGACGTAGATTATCTGGCGTGCTGTTCCTAAGTGGAGACGCTATTTAAAAGAAAACACCCAACACTCTGATGAGAAAAGCCTTCTATTTTACTTGCATGTAAAATATCTATGAAAAACTTACCAGATCGCGCCCCTTTAGATCTCGACAACGTCGCCATGGAAGTAATAGAGCGGCATTCGATACAACAACATGAAAGATGGCGTCGCGTAACCACAGAAATTTACCGCTGAGCTATACCGTAGGCGCAGTAACAAGATACTAGCTAAGGATCATGGGATAGAGCAGGTGAAACAGAAAGTCACAGGATAAACAATTGAGGAAATTTTTAATTTTGCAAAGCGAGAGGCACGAGGGTCGTTAGATTGAGGAGCGAGGAGACACGCGTGGAAAAGAAAGGTATGTTTCTCCTACGCGTGCTCCACGCGCGAAAATGGACGCTTGTTTCAACAGCACTTCTAGAAAAAAGATCAATTTATATTAAAAAGGTGAAACAGTTGCAGGGGGTGAGGGGATGGGAAGGGAAATGATCGATGCGCTTGCTTTTAAGACAAGGCTTATCAATCAAAGACTGTTTAATTTTTCAGAGCCTTTGATTATCATTAGGTTGTCTTATTTTGATTGATCACTATCAGCGTGGAATGGAGAATCCTGTTAAGGTCTATTAACCTTAAATTGTGCTGCTTGTGCCATTTTTTCGAAGACTTTTTTTTTTTAATTACACTGTTCGACCCTATTTGAATAGAGATAAGGAATAACAACAATTTCCTACAACAACAGGAATTCCTATTGATGAAATAAAATCCAAAATGGGTTTTCGGCTTCCTAAAACAGCTGAAAAGTCAAGAAAAGCTAGAAAGCCAAATTGCACGTTCTACTGCCATAATTTTGTTTTAATCATTCCGTTTATTTATTTTCTTTATTTTTTAATGTTAGAGGAAATAACACCAGGCAGTTGTTAAAAAGAATCATAATTATAAATTCTCCCCACAACGACAGAACACCGTGGTGCGATTGGGTAGAAAGTAACTAAAGATTGATCAGCCATGGTAAGCGTCTAAAATCTATATTTTTAATGTTTGAATTATTGTTGTAATTTCATTTTTAATCGAATGCCATTGAAGGCTACACAGAACTACGATTTATTTTTTATCTTTGTCAAGCTATAGATCGATTTGTTTGCTTTGATAGTCGTGTACAACGGAAAGTTATAAATATTTAAATCGAGCGTTTCCGTGAACGAAAAAACAAGGCAATCTGTCTAGCGAAAATTTAAATCATATTCTATGTTTTAGAACAAAAATTTGTCACATTTTCTGCGAAAGAAATGCACTGGGAGGTTACGTTACAATAGAAAGAAGGACACTTCGTAAGAAAAAAAGCTTAGCTCCCATGAAAAGTGCCCCTTTGTTTTGAACAAAAAAAGTTTACCGTTTAAAATTTTATAACCTGCAACTCGGGGTACGCTCGTGTGGTTAGCGCATGCGTGTGCCAAAGTTGTCATACTTGTCAACATCAAAACGGAATTGTCTGCAAGGAAAAGAATTACATTTCGCTGGGGGAAAGATGAATAACAATCCTGTGAAGCATGAAATTGCTCTCATCAATGGAGTGGCGACGAGAATATCCAGTGCAATGTCTACAGAAGAAAATATTTGCATCGTTGTGATCCCTGGTAACCCAGGTGGTATTGGTTTTTACGATATTTTTATCTCAACAATATTTCAAGCGGGAAAAGGAAAATATTCCGTTTACGGTGTTTCGCATGCAGGTAGGAGTCAAACAACAATTTACAAACAATGCTACAACGAAAATGATGCTTGAAAGGCCTTGGGCAAATCGAATAAGCGAGAATGTTTTGATCGATCTAAATGGTTTTGTTTATAATAGTTTTTCTCAAATTATTCTATAACCTTCGAATCATCAACCAAAAATGATAAAGCTGTTCCTCCTTGGCAAAATCTTTTTAGATTTCACTTCAATCCACTTTCTGCGACGGCGTAGTCCACTTTGTAACCGTCGATATACACTTATATGTAAGTCAAATACGGCCATCTGCTGTAAACTCAAATCTGAGGGAAAATCCATTTAAAAATAAAAAGCCACAACACGCGAACAGCTCCCGTCGCCACCTCCTAAATGAAACTTTCCTTATTTACTTCACAAAAAACTGAAAAATTGATATGCGTCTTTAAAAATATGTGATAGAAACGTGAAAACTTTCTGAGAGCGCACGATATATCGTTAAGAAGTTTAATGGATCTGTTTTATATTTTGCGTCAGATGTCACTTGCAATTACACGAATTGATTTTAACTGATATAAGTGCCATGAAAACGACAACCTCATCAATGTTGTATTATAGGAAAATAACAGAATTATCTTTACAGTTTTGTTTCTCGTTGTATATTTTGAGCCTGGATAATATCTTGAACCTAAAGGCTACTATTGTGAGTGAAAGATTCAAATTTAGAACCAGTTTATGATTTATTTCGTTATTTCTTAATTGGTGGAGGCGCAAAAACGAATGAAAGATTTAAGATTTCTCGTTCGACGACAATTCATGACCATTTCAACGTTGTATGATGACACTGAAAATGGTGGGGATGATATTCGACTTTTTTTATCAGCGCAAAAAACAGGATGACGGTATTAAGAAATTAGTTCGGAAGAGTGCAAATTTAAAGATGGAATTGTCCTTCGAAACAGATGGAATTGCTTGATTATTTATCAAATGATGTCAAACCATACACAAATTTCATATTAATTACACTGTGAAAGCTTAGGCATATGCACATTCCGACAAAACAGGATTTTCTTATATACGCATTGAACCGTCATGTAAGCATCTTCGTATAGATATCTGTCGGTAGAACTCATGTGTGATCTAGGAATTATTATTGTAAACACAGAACTCAACGACAAGAATTCCTGTTACCAATTAATCATTACCATTACTGTTTTCGAATAAAAAAATACATCTAGAAAAATATCTCCTATGGAGACAATGTCTAAAGTTAAAATATTCCTCCATTTTGGAAATTCTCCAGTTTTTCCTCGGATAAGTGGTTGTCGCTATGGTTATTTTGATCAATTCTGTGATTGGTGAATTTAGCTGAGTGGACTTAATATGATCGGCAGCTTCAACTATACTATTACAACTCTTCAAAATAATTAGTGAAAAATAAAACAGTCAGTGCACCAATCACAATTGAGGAAATTGCAATGTTATGATTGGTCCAGAACACTTACGCCACTTTCGTAACCAATTAGATGCCAAGCTAATACCGATCACGACTTGGTCGCTCGCGTTTTCCCGCTCTTTAACACAGTCACTTTGTTTTAACATCGAGTTCTCATTGGCTCCTTGGGGTGCTTTCCATTCTTTTGATTGACCGTTGTACGTAATTACTTTGGTTTTGGTTTTACGACACTCGTTCGAAAAGCGTTAAGAGTAAACACGAGTCCATTGCGTATACATTTCTTTTCAGGCCATGCGCCAGTGGATGAACCGACTGGACCATGCAGATGGAAAAGCAAACAATGGGATCAGCCTGATTTGCCATCGTCTTTCTCACTCACAGACCAAATCGAGCACAAGCTGGCCTTCTTGGCTTACTACATCCCTGCACACTGCAGAGTCATTCTGATTGGCCATTCGATCGGGGCGTACATTGCTCTGGAAATGCTAAAGCGATATCACAACAAGGATAAAATCCTAAAATGCGTCCTTCTATTTCCAACAATTGAGCAAGTGGATTCTGCACCTAGTGGGAAAATGTGGAAATTTATCTGCCACTATCTACATTGGCCTTTCCTTATGGGAACAGTTTTGGTGTCTTTTTTACCCTCCTTTCTTCAAAGGTGGTCCATTAACTGGTGGATGTACTTGAACAAGGTTGAAAACAAAGAGTCTATCATGCAAGCGGCGCAATCCATGCTTAATTATCGTACAGTTGATAACGTTTTGGAGATTGGCCGCCAGCTCGTTACGATACGTGAATTAGACAATGATTGCATACGCGCCAATCTGGACAAACTAGTTTTTTTCTACGGGCTCGGCGATCCCTGGGTTCCACAGAATTATTATGAGGCTATGAAAGAAAGGTTCCCGGATGGTGACATCAAACTGTCACGGGATAAAGACATCAGGCATGCTTTCGTGTTGGATACGTCGGAAAAAGTGGCCAAAATGGTGTGGGAATGGATTGAAGAATATCTAAGAGATCTGGAAGAAGCTGAGAGTATTTGTTGAATATGTTACTTACACCATTGATCCTGCGCAAAATAAGTTTTCAAACGCGTGAACAGCCAACGAATAAAGGGTTCTCGAGCGAAACATTTGAGAACCCGCGTTGATGCGAAGTGACGCCGCATTTACTTGGTCAAAAACAATCCGAGAGACTTCGGGTACTTTGGAGGATTGCAATGAACAAGTTTAAAAAGCAACGCTGCATGCAAATAAATTGTAGGTACGAGTTAGTTACTTGTACCTTGGCTTAAAAGAAAAAAATCAATTGCTGTAGGAAATAGCGCACGAAACATTGTGTACACTTCAATAATCTCTCTTTGTACCTAATGTTACCCTACTAACGGTTTCTTAAGTCTTAGGCGGAGGATGAAGGGAAAATCTCGTTGAAATCAAGGATCATTACAGTATCTGGACTGTTTGATAGGCACTCTATACGTAAATATTTTATTTATCTCCATGCTGGTAATCTAACTTTATTTTAAAAGCTCTTGTTCGATTTTGATAAATGCATGTCTATAATATAAAACTAGCTTGAAAAGGCAGACGCAATATTGTCTTTTGATAGTATTTGTGTGCCAAGTGTAATCAAATGTACATAAAATAAACTTTAATATTCCAGTTTAAGGGGAACATACAATAGAGGTGAGTCCTTCAGCAAAAGAAATCATTCTCTTCCTAAAGTGCACATTTTACTTTTCTAAACCCACAGAGACAATAAATACGTGTATCTTGGTTAGTATTGCAAATATTGATATGATAAAAAATTCCTATTGGATAAAATTGATTCGGTAAATATCGTGAACCTTTCCAGTGGCGATAATCGTCAGTCTCCATGTGTCATTTCGCGACCTTTTGTTAAGTTGAGTCTGACTCATCCCCGCTGTTAAACCGAGCAAATCTCCGTTCTGGGGTTCGTCTTCCTGCAATTAAATGTTTCAAAAAGACATCATATCTCTTGTTATGACTCTTTGTTGGAAAAGGTTCTTTTGGCGATGCAATTGAAGGTACCGCAAGGAAAAAGAAAAAGGTCACGCGACTTTTCATTGGTATCATGTTGTTCATAGCGCAGTGGTTTTGGAGGTCACGCAACGTAACATTATCGTTGTCTGAAGTCAAGCAAGGCTTTCTTACTTTGTCTTGCGTCCCAGTCCGTTTCACTTCCGCTTTCCAGTGGGGTGCGGTTCCATGGACGACTTCCTTGTAATTGAGGGGACCCAACTCGGTCAAAATTGACTTCGGTCTAAATTTGAAGAGAAAAACAGGGAATGAAATTGTGAGTAACCATGTTAAAAAGACTGCTCAAATCATGGGAAAAAAAAAAAGAGAAAAAAAAAACGCTTGAAAAATGCTGTATTACGTCATTATCAGAGGAATATCCGTCAAAGTTCCAAGACTTTTGTTGTCTTCCCGAATACACCAGGTCACTACGACTTGAAGAAGCCGAAGGGGGCCTGGAACTGTCCGGTCGTTCATTGGTATAAGAACCACCCCTGAAAAAGAACACATCAGTAAAAATACACGCTGGACACTCCGAAAAGAATTACACGACTATTCTTCTTTATCATAACCTTAAGATTTCACCTGCAGGCCAAGATAAGGTTAAAGCTGAGGTGGAGAGAAGGAGAAAGTAAAAACTGGCCAGAGTTTTATCAGTCTACTCACCGAAACATGTGTTTTCCCTTTACTGGAGATCTGCCTGGAGATCTACCTGGACTTTGCCACATGTGCTGCTGACCTTTCCGTGGGCTCGAGTCACCTTCACAAAGCAAGACAGACGAAGAAAGGAATGTTAAGTTATGCCTATCGTACAACTGTTGTAAAATGTACTAAGTCATTTGCTAAGTTTGAAGTGCTTTCTTTTGGAGCCCAAATTACTCTCAACAGGAGAAAAACCCACAAAATCCTGGATAAGTAACAAAGGATAAATGGGAGGAACCAAAAAAAGATGGCTTTTCTAAATAAACGACTATGCAATTTCTTTTGAAAATTGCAAAGAAAAATCTTAATTTTTCCCAAATTATGTAAAAAAAGAGTTGTCTTACTTTCTGAGTCAAATCCTGAAGGCCACACAGGAGGTCTTCTTTGTCCAGTCTAAAAAGACAAAAGTGATAGGGTTTAAGGCTTTAATTTGAAAGTAATGAATGATAACAATAATGATAATGATGAAAATGATGACAACAGCGATGAAGATATACCCAATAAAAAAACTTACCATACTTCCAACTTGAGAAACACTTTCAAAGTTGTCATCAACTGAGATGAAAACCAGAGGGAAAAAAAATATGAAAGGTCAACCATATTTTAGTCACCTGTTTAACATCCTTTAACTGGTTTACCTCTAAGAGTGACCAGCATCTAATTTCTCCTTACAATATCACCCTTGAATCACACATTAAGATTGTGAGATTAATAGGAATGATCACTGACTACTGAAGCTCTTGACTGTTAACCATTGATACAGTAACATCAAGATCAATAACAATAATCCTTCAAAAAAACAACACATCTCATATGAAAAGAGAATTTAGAGCCAAAGTTGTTACCTTCACTTCCTGAATAAACACTTCCGACTGAAATGTAAAAATGATAATACTTAAAAATCATTTTTTAGGACAAAAAGGGTACATAATTATATGCACAATCTACAAACACACCTTCTGACTTTTTATCACTTGCTTGACCAGTAATAAACCTGTATCAAAAATAGATATCCTGTTTTCAGCAAATGCTAGAGGCTATTGATACATGTAGTTTAGATAAATTATTGTGTGATTATCATAATTGCCTTGGCCTTTGTAATTCAGTTGCACACCTGTGTCTTGCTGTTCTAAGTGTGGAAAATTCTATCCAACGGATAAATCACTGACCAGCAGATAAGTGTTAACAAAATGTGCTGCACTATTCACTGGATGGAGATTTATCCAGTGGATAGTGTTATTCAACCTTTGGACAACCAGGACCAGAGTGAAGATCACACAAAACAATGACCTAATTCATGAATTGAACCATACTTGTTGATTCTAATTTCAGCTCTTTGACTGCTATGAGAGAACAATATGGCCAGAAGGGCCAAGTTAGTGTAAACTTGTCAGCTAATTTCTTGCCATATTATTTTATAAACAAAGTTTGCCTAGAGTTTGCAACCACTGGTAACAATGAGCATTATGGCTGCCATCAGCTGATTTAATTTCACAGGATTCACAACATGCCACCAAAGGTATTGCCATCACCAACATACACAAAGGTCTACAAAAACAGGATCTAATCTTGCTAATGTGCAAAAGGTCCACAAAAAGAAACTAATCTCACCAATGTGCTAAGGGGCATTTTAAAGAACTGTTTGGATTAATAACTACCAAACCAAAAACTGCAAGGTGCAAAGCATAGCCACAAACATGGCAAATTCCACACCCAGTTTGCACTGCATACCAGCATAACTGTAAAAAATAGTTGAAACAAATTTTCATTATCAATTAACTTACTTGGCGCATCTGGCACATATGCTAACACGTATAGACTCTGATGTTCCATTTCCTTGTCTAATGGACTGCCAGTAAAAAAAAAAAAAAAGTCAAGTTTCTTCAAGAAACAAACCAAATCATCAGGCTCTTAATTTCAGCCAAGTAACCTGAATGACTGCAGCTGCTTCTGGCTAAAAAGCTCTCTTAGCCCATTACAAATTTTTTTTTTTCTACATCTTAAATTTTACCTTGGATAGTCTTGATCCCTTACTGCCCAGGTTTGACACCCCTTCAGACTCCAGATCATCCACATTTTCTTCAGACAAAAAATATTCAACAATGAACATCTTCAATGCATAATAATTTCCCAATTTGATCATGTCATCATTATTTTAAACTACCTAATAATTCTGTGCCATCATCATGATGGTCTTCACCATCATTCATGCCATTAACATCTCCACCCTGGTGACTCTTGTTCACAAGAAGAGCTTGAAGCTGCCGGCGATGTTCTTCAGCTGCATGTCTTGCTTTTGTTTTCCGTGACCTAGAAGACCTGTAAAAATATCATAAAATGTGCTCAGTAGTCAAAATACACTTGTACTGTGCAGTTGCATGGCACTGTTCATCATAAAAAGCCATTACAAGCACAAGTAATTTATTGAACATTTTCATTCTCACCCATATGACGCCACAGATGATGAATCATTTTCTTCTTCTCTGGTTTTTATATCCTTCCCCATATTGAGCTCATCTTCCAGATTATCATCAACATAGTTTGCTGGACCTAATGAAGCAGTCCGGCGGTTGTAAATTACTCTCCTTTCTGCTGGCACTGCCTGTGAATTCAAAGGAAATGAAAAGGTTTCAAACACCCTGCATACAAAAACCAGGTAATTTGTTCTCTATTAAATTACACTCAATCAACAATACTTTGAAAAGGAAACATCTCAGTCCTCCTCTATTGCTTAATGCCAAGTGACTTATTTCCACACAAAGTGTCACCGCTGACTCAAACATTGAGATCAAGGTAAGGATTGCCAACCTTAGATGCTCTTGATTGTCAAACAAATTCTCCCTATCAACGTCATGAGAAATGAATTGAGGGCATATGGAGAACATGCTTATTGAAGTTAGGAAGTTGAGGGGCAGACTAAATGAAAGTAATGCGAGAATTACTTACACTTCTCATTAAAAGTACCTTACACTCAATCAAGGCCTTGTAGAAAATGTTGAATATCAAAATTAACACTAAATTATACAATTTTGATTTAATCCTGGACATCTCAAGGCCAGGGTATTTAATAAAAGAGAATTCAAAGTACAAGTATAGGACCTGGAAAGTCATCTTTTGAGTAACAGACACAAAGTGGTGCAATTGTCTAATCAGGACTGTAGACTACTTTAATCAACACTAAAACTAATGTAGTCAGTAAAATTGAATAATTTACATCTAGTACATACCATTTCCCCATTTCTTCCCCATGACGAAGCTATGAAGAAAGAGATTTACATTCAAATAAATGAAAATGCCTTATGACAATTGCCGTTGTCAAATAAAAATGCATATCTATAACATTTTACCAAGAACCTTTGTTTTAAATGTTGTAGTCAGTACAAGATTTGAGAAAAAGAACAGGCCTACACACTTTCATTGCAACTGAGTTTAAAAAGTATCTAACTTTGCATTAAGCTGCATGTCACCTACTTCCTTGATATGCCCTGACATCTTGATCAGCAGTCCTAGGTTGCCTGTGCTGCATGTTAAACCACTCATCAAAGTCCTGTGATGGTACAGCAGTCCTGTGATTCCATGGTGGTCTCTCGCCATCACTTTGGGTTTGTCCTAAATTTAAAAATAAATAAATAAGACAACAGATAGAGAGAATGAAAAATCAAATTCATCTTTCATTTCAACAAAATTATACAAGAATTCAAAACTGATCTCACTTATAGAGTTCTACTAAGTTCGAATAACTAGTGTAAGCAGCTATTTATGAGTCTTTTACTTGCGACTGGAGAGCAAGCAATAGTTGTATTAAACAGTGATCTGTTTAATTCAACTATTTTGACAACTTTTAGAATTAAAAAAAGTTTATCTTGGGGTAGGTTTAAGTTACAAATGGCAGCAACAATTCCCTGCCTATGAAAAAGAAACTTTCAGTTAAAAATCTTTCTTCCTGAAACAAAATCTTTTAGTATCAAGAGGTCTCATGAGCTCAGGTCAGTTTGAAATTGTGCAATGCTTGTATTAAAGCAGTGTACATAACACAGTGCTTCACAGTGACTCATTGCTGTCTGTTAGCTACTGTTTCCTTGTTTTAAAAGGGTTTCAGTGTACATACCTGTTCGAGCAGGTGGTCGCATGTTGTCTCTGTCCCCTGCTCCTACACTCTTCATTGGCTTACTACCACTCAGCCAAGGCCGTGGATAATCTCTGCCCATTGTTTTAGATGCACTGCTTGGACGTGGTTGTGTTCCATCTGTGCGGGAGTCTGGACCAGCCCAAGACTTGGCCAACAGGTTTCGATCTATGAGTAAATGAAGGTGCCTTTTTTTGACCTATCAAATAACCTCATACTGTTTGAACACATTCCATAAATTTCAAGGAAAAATTTAAAAACTGATGGAAAGAGGAAGAGCTGTATATTATGTGCAGGGTTACCAACCTATAGTATAGTATTAATTGGCTTACCATCATCAAGTGAATGCTGTGCAACTGGTGACCCTGAGACACCCATAGATCTTGCAAAAGATACCTTTGATCCTGAAGGGGGTAGGGATGATCCATGCCCCTGTTTACAAAGATACATTTCATTACTTACATGTACAAGTATCTGGGATAACAAACAATATGTGTTCCTATGACTTAGAAACACTAGCTTTTGTCCAGTGTGCCCAGGTCTCTGGACAAAAATGAAATTTTTATCATTAAAATGAACAATTATTGAATGAGGTTTCAAAAAGTATTCTGACTTTTTGTGAAAAGTAGATAAATTATTCAATAGAACCAAAGGCTGGGGATGATAACTGATCTCTGAGAAGTTGTATAATAGGAATGTTTTGCCACATCTGAGTTCAATAACTGTTTATTATTTGAATACCCAAGATATTTTCATAATCGCATTAAGGAATCATAATCTGACAGGTTTGGGAATTAATATGCCCAACTTCCATGGACATATTCCAGTGTTAGTGATGAGCAAAATTCTTCTTACAGCAAGACACACCTGGATGGTATTGCAGATGAGAATAAAAATATCTGTAAGCAGTTAATTGCAAGTCCCATGGTGGGATCTGGACCA
Organism: Pocillopora damicornis; assembly: GCF_964200805.1. Lineage (NCBI taxonomy): Eukaryota > Metazoa > Cnidaria > Anthozoa > Scleractinia > Pocilloporidae > Pocillopora > Pocillopora damicornis. Next base: position 36,712,670 of record NC_142670.1, on the reverse strand, counting down.
AGACTAACAAAACATCAGTGCAAATCCTCCCCAGCTAAAGAATAATGTCTAAGGGGTAAATGTGGTAAATTTTTTAAACAAACTGAGATGACTATCACCTTAGAACCTTCAGAATACAACTTTTTCAAAACTTTAATCAGATAACCAACTGGATTGTCAGGTGTATCCTTGATCACTTTTGCCATAAGATCCTAAAATAAAAGTTGTAAAAAAATTTTCAAACAACATTACAATATATATGTTGACAACTTTGACCCTATGGCATCTATTTCATGTCACACAATTTAAAGTAAAAAAAAATGGTGACTAAGAAAAAAGTTGAGCTTGGGATTGAGGGAAACCCCTTAGCAAATTCTAAATATAAACCTGCCTCGCTATTTTCACCCACATCAAGCAGATCCCCCTCTCTACTGAATTTAAAAACGGACCTCAACGCCCTGCTCCGCCAAAATTATTTGAGAACAATATATGCTGAAATTGTATCGTAAATTTGCGAAATTATGAACGTTTTGATGTGAAGCTAGCCAAGAAGACGGAAAAGAAATCAAGAATAATAAATAACGATTTCTTTTGGAAAAACCTGAAAAAAAACATATCAAGACACCATTCCTATTTCTCACCTCTGTATTCTACAGTTAGCATAAGCTAAATAATGCACGATGTGCTTTTTTATTATGATAAGGAATAATGTTGAGACTGAATGTTTCCCTAGACATGCTCGATTTTGAGTACAAGCGGTAACTAGTAGAAATCACAAACTGGGAGTCTAATTAGTTTATTTTCTTCAAACCCTTAGAAGGTGTGTAAGCACTTGTGGTCAGTTTTTCATTTATTCAATTCGAAGTTTTGATCAAAAGTTGGGGTCGGAATAAAGCGCGTAAAAATGTACATCGTTACCTCAAATAAAGCTCCTATGCGGTGTCTTTCTAAGTACTCCTGTACTTGCTGCGCAGCCATATTTAAGTTCACTTTCTCAAACACATTAACCACAAATATTTGTCGTAATAACTATGTGTTATCAATGTTGTTTACCGCCATTTCGATTTCCCAGGAAACGCTTCCCAGGGGTCTTTGCGCATACTCTTCGATGGCCCCTAAAGGTTGTGGGTGTCTTTTGGACTATTCATGTCCATTACATGATGGACTAGTTGCTTCCAAGAATCTGCAAGAGTGGGGTGACTCCCCGAGCAATAGGAACTTGGGATGTTTTGTGCAAGGCGAGCTGTTCGAATATTTGGTCGCAGAGGGCGTTCTGTGGCTTTGCGATCAACTCTTTGTGAGTTACATTCACAGGTACAGCGAAGAACAGTGTTAGTTTGGTCCACGAGGTGAGAAATGTCTTGATCTATTGTATAGCAATTTCGACCCACTACGGACAGAATGTAAAATGGTACTTTGTTTTTGATTACATGATCTCTATTGCTTCAATGTGATGGAATTTAGCTACCGAGATTTTATTGCCCTAGCATCTGGGCAATGAAAAAAGAAGGAGAAGAAAAGAATGTCTGATCTAACCTATATCACAATTTAAGAGTAAGATTTCAAGCCGCCGATATTCTTCGGAGATCACCGGATTGGTCATTACATCTGTTTCAGACAGTTCATATTACAATTTTATTTTCAGAGATGTGCCACGCTTCAGACACGTGCTCTCCACAAGTCTACCAAAATGTGGCTTTCGCTGGTTCAGCTCAGAGGGTAAGCTTTCGCAAAGATTAATTCCCTGATAAAATTCATGCACTTCATCAAATTTGCATTTTATTACCAGTGCAATAAACAAACGGAAGGGAATGTGTTCTAGTCCCAATTTCGTTTTGATCATACACTCAACAACTTCCTTCCTCTCTCTCAAAGAACTGAAACAGCCTCAAGGAGAGAGGATTCGGTTAAACTCTTACTTTGGCCGGCAGTTGAAAGTTCTTGAGTCTGTTAGAGTCTGAGTGTTCCTTATGTGTTTGCGTTACCCATGCCTAGCTATTATGTAACATCTGTTGGTCTTGTATCAGATCATAAGTGGAGGGCTGTTATTGGAAACTGGTTCTTGTGATAACTTTGTTTGATATGCGAACTCCTCTTGATCCTAATTTTAGTGATGATAAGAAGTAGAGAAAAAGCACATCTTGGAATGTTTTCTAAAAACTTTCCTAATCTTGATTGTAAAAGAAGATTCCCATAATGAACCCCCCTTGATCCCAATTTGATGAGGTGGAGATGTTGAGAAAAACATCTTTTTTTTGGCTTAACCTTCCAACTCTTGATTCTGAAAGATGATTCCTAAGGTAAACCTTCCATATCCCCAAAAATCCTCCACTTCATATACAAAAAATAATTATGATAAAAATCTCAGTGACCCTCATAAACAGTCCAGGTTTATGACTATGCGTAACAAACATTTGTATTTCTGCACTTCTGTCCCACTTCCTATGCTTATGATTCCAGTTTTACACCCTCCTCCCTCTTTCTTCTGTAGGTCTACCCCCTCACACAAAAGTAAAACTACCAGCTTTGTCACCAACAATGGAAATGGGAACCATTGTGAGCTGGGACAAGCAGGAAGGTGATGAACTTGGTGAAGGAGATCTGCTAGCACAGATCGAAACAGACAAGGCCACAATGGAATTTGAAACCCCTGATGAAGGCTTCCTTGCCAAGATTTTAATTCCTGCTGGTTCCAAAGATGTTCCTATTGGTAAACTTTTGTGTATTATTGTTGAAAAGAAAGAAGATGTTGCAGCATTTGAGTCTTTTGTGCCTGAAGAGACAGCTGCACCACCTGCAGTAAGTGAATGTAGCCTTTGCATGATACTCCTCTATTTCTCCCTTCATTTTCCTTCGCATTTCCACTTTGCTTCCCGTCCTTTCCCTCCTTCCAGTCCCCTGCCATAGAGTCTTTTCCTTTGACATTCAAAACTGCCTTCAACTGACCGTAGACTACAAAGTGTTGTGCCAGAGGTACATGTGAGATAGAAAAATAAAAGAATCAATCTTACATCAAGAAGAAACAAGGATGGCTAAAAGTATTAAAAGTGATTGAAAGGATGAAATCAAAAAATTGAAGTCAAATTTTTCCAGTCGTAGGAACCCTATACAGCTCTGTAAGGGTCTCACAAGCACTGCAGATTTCCCTTCCTTTTAAGTAAAACACTGAATGAGTTTAGAGAAAGATGTTTTTCGTCCTGTCACGAGTGTGGGACAAAGAAAAAATTCTGAGTCCTCATGAGGAAACAAACCTCAGACCTTCGGATTCCACACTCCGATACTCTACTACTGAGCCACAGTGACTCTATGGCAAGCAAGGTCTAGTATGAAGTTCATAAGTATTAAGAAGTTCATATGAACCCTATTCCTAGCAGTTTAGACATTTAAGTTTACACCATGGCCAGGAGATTGTGTTGTGTTCTTAACTTGAAGTAAGTTAATTAACCCTCACAGTAGATCTCTCTACCCTGAGCAAAAAAGGAGTCAAACAAAACTGTCGGAAAAACCTGACAAAATGCTAAGGGATAATCTCAACCAGCATCTCATCTATAAATAAACTCCAAGGAAGTTTATTTCATTTGGATTTATTTTTACCTACTTTTTTTTTCTTGTAGGAGAAGCCTGCAGAACCAGCAGCTGCTGCTGCTCCTCCCCCATCCCCTCCCCCAGCACCATCTCCCCCACCCCCTCCTCAGCCTATAACTCCTGTCCCTCCCTCTCCCCCAGTGGCTGCACCAAGTGGTAGAGTATTTGCCAGTCCTCTGGCAAGAAAGATGGCTCAGGAGAAAGGCATAGAATTAAATGTAAGTAATACTGTGAGATCAGTAGACATATTTTATGTTGAATAGACATTTATGAGTGATGAATGACTGAGTATTTAATGTCACAGAACTGAAGTCAAATTTTTCATGACAACCAATCTGAAAAAAGTGAAAATTAAGAGGAGCTAATTAGAACTTACCATGAATACCTGTTAAACATTTGTGTGGCTGAAATGGAAGAAAGGGCATACAGTATCTTCCATTTTGATCCATTAAGTATTTTTGCTGAAGTGCAGTTGGTCTAAAGGCATCACATGGCTGAATATTCCCCAGCTAAAACTGCATCATATTATTGGTGGTTGAGAAGGTGGCACAGATTTGCAGACTAAATTACAAATTTTGTTCAAGTGTACTTTTTGCTGACGATTCTTGTCCAATGTTCAGTCTCTTCAGGGGAGTGGTCCTGGTGGACGGGTAATAGCACAAGATGTGACCAGTGCAACTCCTGTTGTTGCAGCAACTGCACCTGCACCAGTTTATGTACCAGGTAAGTGTAAGATGGAATTGCAGTGATACCCAAGATGGCTGTTGTCTACTGGCTAATGATAAAAACAGCCTGTATCAAAGTTGACTGGGTCAATTTTGTGTTTTAGTCAGTCAAGGAAGGTGGTAGATTTCGACTTCTTACAAATGCCAGTCCAATGAAGAAAAAGTTATCTATTTTGTCACTAGTGGGACACAAAGAAAAGTATCTGAGTTCTGCCCCCCCATCCCACAAGAATTCACACCTTGCACCTTCAGACAATTGTGGAATCAGAAGCTTTGTAATATAAACCCTCAGGGGTTAGGAGGGGATCAGGTTTTTTCTTTGTCCAACTTATATCTGTTTTTGGTTCAATCAAACAAACTCACTTTATTTGAAAGGAAAAAATAAGAATTCCTGCTTGGAATTATTTCATTTTGATTTTTCCACAAGGTTGGTACCAAAATGGTTAGATTATATTCCAATTAATTCTAGAAACAGATTAGTGTGAGAGAGACTTGTTTGTACTCCTACTGACAGAAGTTAACATAGAAGACTTTGATTCTTTTGTGTCTTACACTAAGTGTTATTAGCTTGCTTACAAACATATGAGGCCTGGGCTATAATTTTAACCCTACAAGCATTGTAATCACTGGGTGAATGGCATATTTATTCATTGTTTGGTTTTGTGTTCTCTGTGTATTTTAGGTACAGAGTTTACTGATATTCCTCTATCAAATGTCAGAAAGGTAAGTATAATGGAATCAAGATTCTCCTTTGGAGGTCAAAGTACAATACCAGGTTCTTAATTTTAGTTTAATACATGTTTCCACAGGTTATTGCTAGAAGACTTCTCGAATCAAAGCAGACAATTCCACACTATTACCTGTCAGTGGATATCAGATTGGACGATTTGCTCGAGTGAGTGTAATGACTTAATAGACAATGAGTCAATGGAAAAGATGCAAAGATTAATTGTATCCTGATTCAAATCCCTGTTGTTATTCTGGGTGAAATGGCAAATGAGTGCATCATCCTTTCATTTCCTAGACCTAATCATCAATTCTCTACACTTTCTGGCATACGTCTCTTATAGTGTTAGCTCTACAAATGTGGTGTTAAGTGAAACAATATAGCTTGGATGATATGTTTCTTCCTTCTCATCTCTCACTGCTGGAAATTGTACTGATGATGAAAGGAGAAATTCCAGTTTCATCACTGGTATGAGCAAGAGGAATGAGCTGCAAGTTGTTTTTTAAGCAGCAGAGACGTGAGAATCATGCGGCAGCTTCTATGTAGAATTCTTTACGTATATTTCACAGGCCTGATTTATTTAAAGTCAGATTTGGAGAATGTTCTGTTGTTACTTTATACTACTCTTCTGTGGCTACATTTCTTCCTGAAAACCCTGTTTATGAAGTGATTTTTATTTTGTCTTTCAGGGTAAGAAAGCAACTGAATGCAGATTCTAATGAAGAATACAAACTCTCAGTCAACGACTTCGTCCTAAAGGCCTGTGCTTTGGCCTCTAAAAAGGTTCCAGAAGCAAACTCGTCGTGGATGACGGATTTCATCAGACAGTAAGTTTAGCAGTGTTATAAATTTACAGCTAATTATTTCTCTCCCTTTATCAAGAGGGTGGGGTGGGAAGGGGGGGGCGGGAAGGGAGAGAGGGAGAAGGGGGGATGTTCGGTTTGGATTTAAAATGATAACCTTCATGTAAAATCTAATTTCAGACACCATAATGTTGACGTTAGTGTTGCTGTGAGTACAGAATTTGGATTGATCACACCCATAGTTTTCAATGCGGATAAAAAGGTGGGTAGAAAGCTTTTTAACGTAGTCATTTGTCTGACCTTTGTCACGCATTGTTATGTTTTTCACTGTGCAAAAAAACCCGTTATAGTCTCCTTTGCAGCTGTTGTTTGACGAAGTCAAGCAATGCTAACTGTTCCTAAAAGTAAGTTGCGTGACGCGGAAACTGAACTCAGAGAGGGTCTAAATATCTCAAGTGGAAGGAACGGCAAGGCATCATCGCAGTAAACGACTAGAGAGAAAAATGGCGAAACAATTACTGTTGGAAAGGAAGTGTGTTGAGAAAGGAAAAGAAAAACAAGGCCAAAATGAGAGAAAGGAGAAAGTGAATGGGAAAGCGTGGGGAAATAAAGAAAAAGTACATTTAATACAGAAATAGAGGGGATATTCAATAACCCATCCCTGACCTTCTTAAAAGGCAGACGTTGTAGAATGGGCTTATTTATGGGCTGTTTAAGTAGAATAGCTGTGGGAAAGGCAGCAACGTAACGGCTATAGCTTAATTGTGTATTGTTTCGGAGAAAGGCACCTTTCTCTTGCAGAGTCTCCCTCCACTCAGGAGTGTAAATGGGTATCTGCGAAGTAGCTTTTGAACGAAGGCATATTTTCAGTCGTCGATTCTCTGTGTAGGCCAGTGGTATTCCATCTAGAAAGTGTAGCTTCGTGCTGAAATTGAGATTAGCAGAGGTCTGGCTTCTTTCCGAGTTAACATTGTATACTGACATACTTTTTGTTTAAAAGCAAGGTGGTTTGCTTTCCTAACATCCTTGAATAATTTTGATGAGTAATAAAGCCGTGAAGACTGTAATAGTCCTCTTTCCAGAAACTCAATACTCCGTGATGAATTTTCTTCAGGGCTTACAAGAGATAAATGCTGATGTAACTACTTTAGCCCACAAAGCCAGAGATAACAAACTTCAACCTCATGAGTTCCAGGGAGGCACAATTACCGTGTCTAATCTTGGGATGTACGGTGTTAAGAACTTTTCCGCCATTATCAACCCCCCTCAGGTAAGTGATTTTATTTCGTATTGGTGCTGCTATCTCAATTCGAATTGTCTGCAAGCACGAAGCGCCTTCCGATTGAGTGTCGTGAAACCAAATCCAAAGTAATTACAACGGTCAATCAAAAGAAAGGGAAAATACCTTTAAGAGCCAATGAGAATTCGAAATATAAACAATTAAACTGTCTAAAGCGCGGGAAAACGCGGGCAACCAAGTCATGATTTGTTTGGGTATTGCATCTGATTGGTTTAGAGAGTGGCACGAATTTTCTGGAACAATCGCGGAGCGAAGTAAAGAAAGACCCATGCAATCCCAGATTATCGCGGATTACTTTGGACACAATTGCTGTATTTGACGAGTTTGAACAAAACATCATGATTTGTCGGCGGCAGGTAGTCCAATCTGACAATGTGCAATAATTTACGATAAAAAAAGTTCAATAATTGTCGTATTCTTCGATTTTCAAATTTGTTTTTCTTGATTATTTTTGGGAAATTAGGCTCTTAAAGCTTGAAGACGTGATCGGCCATTTTTCATGGACGAGGCTGACACATCTACGCATGAGCAGAATATCCTAAACTTGTAGTGATGGGGTTGAAGGTGATATTAACTTTATCCCACACACTGATTCTTAGCATTTACTTTCTGTATATTCTCAGGCCTGCATTTTAGCTGTTGGAAAGGCAGAAAAACAGGTCGTTGTGGACGAAAATAGCGAAAAGGGGTAAATTATGTTGTGGCAGTCGTTGCTGTTTTTGTTGTTGTTATGTTATCGATGCGTAATTCGTTACCTAATTCTGAGAAAGCGGTTGCTCACAGTAGCAAATTTTGCTCGAAATTCTGCCCCCCGTCTTCTTTTCCTTACTTATCTCAGTCTTCCTTCCGAGAATTATTCGCCGTCTGGTTAGAAGATCTTAAACTTTGATCAGTTTACTGAAGTATTCAGGCAAATAGTGAGCATTTTATATGATAGAATTATACCGTGAAAGCGAACAACAAATATTCACCAGAGATTTAATTTTGTTGTCATCGTGTAACGCATCTCGCAAACGATCACAACATTTTGTTCATGATGAAGAAAATCGGACATTTTCATTTGATTTTACAGCTCAACCCTTTACGTTATGCATATTCTCCATACTGTTCTCTATACATTTCCAAAGGTGCCATAAGGAGAATTTGTTTAACAATCAAGAGTTTCTTTAACTAGTGATCATTTCCGTTTTTCTCGTAACCTCAATATTTGATTCAGGGATGATGTCGTCAGGAGATGTAAGATGGTAGTAACTTTTAGGGATTAAAGGGTTAACCGCTGGAAGACAGATAGCGAAAGCTCAAGTCCTGCCCCTTGAATTCTACGCTAAGTCACCTTAATTCTTTCTCTTTTTACTTTCACTTTTAAAAACAGATACACAACTGGCACAATGATGTCTGTCACTTTGAGCTGCGATCACCGAGTTGTTGATGGCGCTGTTGGAGCGCAATGGCTGTCAGCTTTTAAAAGCTACTTAGAGAAACCTCTTACAATGTTGTTGTGACGGGAAAGCCAATTTAAATCATGGAACAGCACTCACGGGGAAGCCAGGTCTGGCGAATTTACTTCTGAAACACAGTTAAAATACCTTATTCCAAGAGATTCTGAATTATAATTCTTATGACCGATTAACATTGAAGGAGTCGAGACGGTTTTGAAACGGTTTGCAGTGACTATTAGTTGGTTACCTGGTATTATATGGATATAATTTGAGTGGTCAGTGTGTGCTGGCGAAAAACTAAACTAAGATTTTCAATATTCGTTCTTTGTGAGAAGGGGTTTGCGTGGCGAAACCAAACGACGGCTGCGAATGACGCATGCGATTGACACTAGGCTATTTCTCAACAATTCGTTTCTTGATAACTTGGAGTGGGTTTCTTCCCTTGTGGGTAGTGCATGCTATTTATTTCTTAGCATATTGTTAATGAAGTAATTCTTAAATAATTGGCAAAGATAAAATTTAGTGATCTTCTCTCTCATGTAATTTCTGATAGCTGTGAAGAGGGGAACTCTACCTCTTAACTTTACGACCGCAAGTTGATTTTTATTGCAGTCGAACGAATTGGAAAATTGGGTCACACCCAGGTGTTTGGTTAGTTTGTTTGTTTGTTCTTTTTATTTCGCACGATCTATATTTCAAAAAAATAAGAAAAATTATTATCCTTCTAATTGTGTCAATAAACTGTTCATTTAACATTTTTCAACATTTTTATCTTCTCGTTATCGTTTATACATTTGGCTCTGCTTGCAGAGGTGGGGGGAATCTTTAACGTGTTAGTAAATAAGGTGTATGTTCTCTCTTTTACCCAGAGTGCTTCTCTTCTGATAACTAACTAGCGCATGCTCGACCTACAAATAGTTTCACGCTATGTTCACGTGCAACGACGTCACCAAACAACACAACGCCTCCTGCCCAAGTAAACTAGTGGCGCGCAAAGGAGAAAAGGGTCAAATCAACTCCTTGCTATGATCCTTCACGCCACGCGCTCGTTACCAGTTGCTTGCGCTTCAAACCCCTTTCACAGAGTATACGTAAATGCCTGAGAAATTGTCAGACAATTTGGCACTTCTAAGGCAGATGTACATGCAACAAGAAAAGAAAGGATAGCCAAAGGGGTGAAACCCGTGTGTTCTGCTAATAGAAATCGCACACCTTTATCTTCTTCCATGAAACATGAACGAGCGCGAGGGCTGGTTGTAATAGCAAACGGGTTGCTTGTCAAAAGTATTACGATCGAGGGTCATAACACCGAACCCATAAAATCATATCGGCAAATTAGAGCTAATAAAGTAAATATCAGAAGGATCAAATAAGTACTTCAGTCTCTCAAGTGCTGAAAACGAGAGACCAAGCCTGATCCCTTTCATTCTGATGTTGCATCTGATTGGTTGAGAGGATAGCACGCGTGTTCTGAAATCATCGCAGAGTGAAGTAAGAAAACCCGATTGCAAATTATATTCAAGAGAGGAGTTTGAGAACAAAGCATTTTTCGGAAAGAAATCCGAATAAGTAAACACAATATTTGTTGGATGTGAATGAAATTATTATTATGTACAAAATCTTTTCTAAATTAAATACATTGGGCCGCTAAATTTTTAACTTTACAGTTACAGCAGAAAAACAAGAAGAGGGAAATAATATAAGCAAACCATAATTTATTCCCCGCGATGAAATTAAAAATTACAGAAGAAAGGTGAGTTGTTTTTAGTACATTCCCTTAAAAACTTTTCGCTCTTCACCTTAAACAACAGAAATCAAAATAGTTGAAGGTTAATATCAATATCAATATTATATTAATATAATATCCTAGTTTAGTGATCCTTTTTAGCAGCTCATTAGGTTTTCGCGGATATCCTACTGTATTTAAATATCGCGTAACAAATTTCACTCGCCTGAAGCATAGTTTTGAACCCAACAAAATAGCATCGCTGTGCCTTGGTCTCGACAATTTTTTAAGCGTGAGAGTGAAGGAGAAAACCACAGCAACAATTCTCAAGCAAAACTCACTGCTGTAAACAAGGCTCTTTAAATTCGACCTGAGAGACAAGTCAAATAGGATGAGCTTGACAAAAAAAAAATAAATTGAAAGTCGTGTTGGTTGAAATTCAGTCCACTGCCTGCAAGTCTGAACTTCAAAAAGTCAGTCCAAATCAATCATTATCCTCCTTGTCTCCTTCTTCAAACTGCTCATTCAAAGGAAGCCATGTGATTCTTCCGTCCTGTAGGACATGTTCAGTGGGAAGGCTGTCCAAATGTTGAATGTTTTTTCTGACATACTCCACCAGCCGGCCGAGCTGCTCAGCATCTGTGCGATTCTTGTTCTGAAACAAGTTTCTGATGATCAAACACAGGGACAGATAGTTATTTTTCATTGGTAAACCGTTAGTTATTCAAGTGAGGAATTTATAGACTAAGAAATTTGTTGCTGACTTTTCAACAACCCTGCAGGAAATAATGTACAGATTTAACCCTCAACACTCTAACATCAACATGCCTCTTCTCCATATTGTTCCCTATACATTTCCTAAGATGCTGACAGGGAGAATTTGTTTAATAATCAAAAACTTCTTGATTTGGTGATCATTTCTTTTATTCTTGTGACCTTGATGTGAGATTCAGGCGTGATATTGTAAGGAGAAATTCAATGCTAGTCCACTCTTAGGGGTCAGGGATAAGAGAATGGTCCTTGCAGGCTCTCACTTTTTGTACCATGCCTTTCGCTAGCTCATCTCAGATAGCTTCACCATATTTACCACAGCAGCAAGGATATTTAAGTAATATAGTTTACCAACTATATTACTTAAAAATTTCACTTCTTGATTCATAAGCCATATTCCCTCTTGTTTGAGGAACTGACTTTTCTCGTAAAAAACAATTCAATTTGGGGTTGCCTTTTTTTGAGAGAGAGATTAACATGGCAAGGGGATAATGAATCCTTGATCAACCTCAAAGCTTAACCCTTTCACTCCCACAAGTGACCAAGATAGAATTTCTCCTTACAATATCAATACAATATCAAGCAGGCAGGTGATGAGAATAGAGAAGAATATCAATCATGGGATTATTAGTTGATCTAATACCAAATTCTCTGAACTAACATCAGAAGAATTGTATGGCAGATAGTAAGGAGAATTACTAATTAGATCTTGGGAGTGAAAGGGTTAAGCTACGTAGAGCAACACCTTCCATTAGTTGCTATTTCCTTTGAAACCAAAGGGAACTGATATGAAACTGAGAAAGTGAAGCTGACCTCCATAAAACTGTGGCCAGGACTCTGTCATCACACAGCAAACCCTGAAAAGAAATTAATTGTGCATTAAAATTATCAGAGCTGGAAATATTAACTAGAATACCTTACTTATATCATCTGTGACACACCACTTTTATTTTGGGACCCCACCCCTCTTACTCAGATTCCATCAACACTACTCGAATGAAATTGAAAAACCAGCTGCAAAACAATCTGCCATGCTAAAAAATTCCAGTAAGATCCTGAAGCAGGACCCTCCTCCCCCTTGAATCTGAAAATTTACTTTTTAAATTTCCCTTTTACCCATCTTGGAGAGGACCTCAAAAGCTGCGGCACATCAAAGTCAGTCAGTAAGGGTGCAACACTTATTATCATACCTCATCATATCCAATTGATAGACCATTGAACTGCTGCTGTAATACTAGCAGGGTATCTCGCTTCTGAACCGAGTCAATGGTCTGTGAAAGGTAATAACAGCAATCTCATTACCAATCTTTTCTAACCAGAGTTCAGTATCTTAACTGAATAACACAAATTGTCCTTCATACGTGGCACATAAGTGTACTTTTTACCACAGTGAGTGTGGAGGGGCCAAACCATTTTTCAGGGCACTAGGCCATGTGAAATATCATACTTGAAGCATACAGTAGTACAACAATCCATAAATCATTTTCAACAACTTATTTGTGAAGATTAATAGTCATACCTTGAACTAACTCCTACTGATTCCTAGTATATAAAAATAATCATCTACACAGTAACGTAGACTTACCCCTAAGTTATCAATTCTTTCCTCCACATCAAGCCACATCATCCTAACA